>NC_134803.1:19377220-19392220 GCF_046742065.1 Oratosquilla oratoria | reverse complement strand
TCGAGTAAGTTAGTCACGCAAGAACGTTTCCGTCTGAAACCATGTTGGCTATCATTTATCAAACGGTTACTTTCTAAATGATATTCGATAGCATCTCTGATGATAGTTTCCATTATTTTTCCTACGATCGAAGTCAAACTAATAGGCCTATAGTTATTTGGTTTCTTTTTGTCACCTTTTTTGAATATGGGAGTAACGTTAGCTAGCTTCCATTCTCTTGGGACATCTCCGGATATGATGGATTTCTTGAAAATAATTTCTAATGGAACAACAATCTCATTTTTCATTTCCTTTAAGATTCTTGGATGCCAACCGTCAGGCCCTGGTGTTTTATTAACTTTGAGTTTGTCTATACACCTTTTAATTGTTTCTTTTGTTATATTTACCGTAGTGAGTAAGTTTACCCCAGACTTTTCACAGGTTTCAGTTTGGAATTCACTTTGAGGTGTTTCGTTTACGAATACCGAGCTAAAATAATTGTTTAAGAGATTACACATTCCTTCATTTGAATATTCAAGTTGACCGTCAGCAGATAATAGTGGACCAATGTGATTCCTAACAACCTTTTTATCTCTAATGTAACTATAGAATTCTTTGGGATTCTCTTTGGATTTCTCAGCGATGTTCATTTCGTATTGTCGTTTTCTTTTTCTTATTGTCTTTTTTAAATCTCTCTGTATTGATACATAACTTTCATAGTCATTTGATGCACCCGAGCACTTATATTTCTTATAAGCCTGTCTCTTTTTAGCAATACTTTTTTCAGTTTCTTTGTCGAGCCACTTTGGGCGAGCCTGATTTGGGGGACGTCTGTCCTTAAAAGGAATGTAAGTTTGAATCATCTTAGTGAGCGTATTTTGAAATATTTCCCACATCTGATCTACAGGCCTTTCGTTTAATTTGTCCTCCCAATCTGTAAGCTGAAGCTCCTGACGTAGTTCTATGAACTGAGCTTGGGTAGTTTTGGTAAGAGCGTGTTTGTATATGTGTGAGAGAGACAGACAGACAGACAGACAGACAGACAGACAGACAGACAAACAGAAAGAGAGAGAGAGAGAGAGAGAGAGAGAGAATAGAAAGAGGAGATACTCGTAAAGAGAGGGGAAAGATAGGAAAGAGAAAGAGAGAGGTACATGAGTATAAGACTAGAGAAATCAGCAGAAGAGAGGGAAGAAAAATCAATCTAAGAATGTTAAAAAGGATAAGGATAAGAGAAGCAAAAGTGAGAAGAATGACAATGTGGAAGAGAAAGAGGGAAAAAGGAGGAGGAGGTGGAGGTGTCGAGGGGGAGGACCCGACCAAAACAGAACAAGGAAGCAAGTAAGTACTACTCCGCTTCGCGTTGGAAAGGCACGGCAACTAAAAGACGGCCATCAAAGCAATGCCCTATTTTTACTGGTGACGTGGGATAAAAAAGAAAATTAAAATTATAAAAAGAAAAAGTCATACCAGTAATGTGATAACAAAAAAGATCCCTTTCTCTATAGTAACAGCGAGATAGGATCCTACCCAAAGGCAGAAGCAAAATCAAGTATTTTGAATGCTTATCCTTCTTTTGTGTTTTTACCTTTAATCTAATACCCACCAGGCGATTTTATTCATATTTTTTAGAAACCCGTTTCACAGGTGCTTAAGTCACTGAGGGGGAAGAGTGAGGCAGTAAATCTCGCAGAAAACTAGGAGGAAGAAGAAGAAAGAATGCAATGGAGAAGATTAAGGACAGAGGAGGGCAGGGTGACTGCTGCAGCGGGACGATGGATGTGGCAAACTAAAAAAAAGTTGAAAAAGAAAATTAAAAATTAAGTACACATAAAAATAAATTTTGAGGACAGGAAACGGAAACACGAGAAGAGCTTTGAGTTTTATTACCGACGTTTTGACACTGGTCTTTTTCAAGATACATCTAGAGAATAGATACACAGTTTAAATATATTTCACGTGTGTTGTTTGCTCCTTCTTTTTCGTCTCTTCCAATCGCTGATTGCTAGTGATGCCGCTGGGAGAGGCCATGAAAAAGACCAGTGTCGAAACGTCGATAATAAAACTCAAAGCTCTTCTCGTGTTTCCGTTTCATCTCTGTCCTCAAATTTGTAAAGATGAATAATCTACACAAAAATAAAGATGAAGAAAAATAACAATGACAAAGAAAGAAAGGGAAAATAAAATAAAAATAAAAGGAGAATTAGGAGGAGCGGGAGTTGGAGGAGGACAAGGAGGAAGAAGAGGAGAAGGAAGAGGGGAGGAAGGTGGAAGAGGAGGATGAGAAGAAGGAGGATGAGAAGAAGGAGTAGGGAGAGAAGCGAGAAGAGGAAAGGGAGGAGGAAGAGAGGGAAAAAAAGAAGAGGAAGAGGAGGAGAGGAGAAGGGAGAAGGAGAAGAGGAGAAAGAGGAGAAGGCGTAGGGAGAGAAGTGGGAAGAAGAGGAGGAGCAGGAGGAGGTAGGGAAGTGGAAAGAAGAGGAGGAGGAGGAGGAGGAGGAGGACGAGGAGAAAGAAGAGGGGAGGAAGGGGGGAAAGGAGGATGAGGATGAGGAGTAGGGAGAGAAGTGGGAAGAGGAGGAGGAGGAGAAGTGGAAAGAAGAGAAGAAGAAAAAGAGAGGAAGGGAGAAGAGAAGGAAGAGAAGAGAGAAGTCGTAGGGGGAGAAGAGGGAGGAGGAGGAGGAGGAGGAGGAGGGGAAGTGGAAAGAAGATGAGAAGTAGAAGGGAAGAAGGGGGAAGAAGGAAGGGGAGAAGTCGTAGGAGGAGAAGAAGGAAGAGGAGGAGGAGGAGGAGGAGGAGAAGGAAGAGGAGGAGGAGGAAGAGGAGGGGAGAAATAGAAAGAAGAGTGCGGAGGCTCCAAAAGAAAAAGAGAACGACCAAGAAGAGGCGAAGAGGACAAATCGGATATCGAGAAAAAATGAAGAGAAGAAATCACGTGAGGACAAAGAAGAGTGACAAGAAGGGGGAAGATTGCAAGGAAAAAGAGAGAAGGAGGAAGAAAAAAGTGCAAATGAATGCCGTAATAAATGGCAAGACGCAGAGAAGATAGAGACATAACGAGATAATGTGGAAGTTTTATTCAGGTCTTGCAGAAGGGAAAATATAAAAGATAAGAAACGGAAAGAAAGAATTAAGGTCATACATCTAGAGGGTGAAGGTGAGAAAGAGAAAGGTAGATATGAGAAAACTAGAAAACGGAAGAGAGGAGAAATGATGAAATGCAAATGGAGGAAGCAAAAAAATTAAACACTCAAAAGAGTGAATGTACAAAAAAGTTGTATTTCTTCTAAATATGTATACGTCTAGTTATTCTAGTGCCCTTTCAATAGTACTTTACTGACACTTAAGTGTGTCATTCAGAACTAAAACAGAATAAGGTACTTTGATACTAAACAATCCAAATATAATTATATGTTTGACTACGTACATTCATTTTCAATTCCAATACATTTTGTGTAGGACTCAACATTTCTGTAAGAAGTGAACTAAAAGAAAATAACATTTTCTATCCTTCAGTCTCCTACTTGTTTCCTTTGTTCCAGAAGTGCTACCTAATCCATGGAAAAATGTCTGGCGTTATCCAGATTTTACTTATAAATTATAAGTAGAATTACGCCAGTGGGCCCTAAACCGTTAGATACAATATATTCTAACGGAGACTGACTCCAGGGGATGTAACTCATCAAACCTAGATAGTTCTTTGGCCTACTATCTCGAACTAAAGATTTCTAAATAGAAATATCTAGTTCGAGAAAGGAGGCCAAAGAACTATCTAGGTTTGTTGAGTCGTCCTTGGTTTTAGCCTGAACAAAGTCATTTAACCTTCCAAAAATTGAAACCGTAGTTCTTCAAAGGTTTGTTTTGTAACCACGGTACATCCACATCCCAAAATTGTACAAATATCCGTGTGTGTGTGTGTGTGTGTGTGTGTGTGTGTGTGTGTGTGTGTGTGTGTGTGTGTGTGTGTGTGTGTGTGTGTGTGTGTGTGTGTTGTGTGTTTTGTGTTTTGTGTTTTTTGTGTTTTTGTGTTTTTTGTGTTTTTGTGTTTTTGTGTTTTGTGTTTTTTGTGTGTGTGTTTTTTGTGTTTTTTGTGTTTTTTGTTCTTGTGTGTTTTTGTGTGTTGTGTATGTGTGTATTTACCTAGTTGTATTTACCTAGTTGTATTTTACGGGAAGTGGAGCTATTCTCGTAGTGTCCCGTCTTTATATCTCATTTTATCTAAACTATTTTTAAATTCATGTATTGTTTTTGCATACACTACTTTCTCATCTAACTTGTTCCAAATGTCTATTACTCTCTATTACTCTCTTCTATAGCTGTCTTTCTTGATTTTCTTTCCGTGTCCTCTTGTATTTCTTTCATCCCATTTTATTAGATCCTCTCTATCAATAATTTATATGCCTTTCATGATTCTGTAAATAGTTATCAAATCTCCTCTCTCTCTTCTTTGCTCTAGTGTCTGTAGCTCAAGTTTTGCTAGTCTCTCTTCATATGATAGTTTTGAGTGTGTTGGTGCCAATTTTGTAATTGCTCTTTGTATTCTTTCAAGTTTTGTTATACATTTTTTTTTTTTTTTGTATTTGGTAACCACATCGTTGCTGCATATTCCAATCTTGGTCTTATCAAAGTGATTAGTGTTTTCTTCACCATTTCTTCATTCAGGTATGTAAATGCCACTTTGATTGTTCTTATTAAATTATAAGTTTCTCCAAAAATCTTGTTTATATGTTTCTCAGGTGACATATTATTCATAATAATGACTCCCAGGTCCTTCTCATTTTTTACTTTTTTATTCCTTCTTCTCCCAATTTATATGATCCTTCTATTCTTTTTTTGCTTTTTCCAAATTCTATTATACTACACTTTTTGGTATTGAACTCCATCTCCCACTTCCTACTCCATTCCCATACTATATTGAGATCACTCTGTAGTGATTCACAATCTTCTTCCGTGTTCACTTTTTTTTAACAGTTTTGCGTCATCTGCAAAGAAGCTCATGTAACTTTCAATTTCTTTATCCATATCATTAATATATATATAGCAAACATTATTGGGGCCAAAACTGTTCCTTGGGGAACACCGCTTATTACTCCATCCCAGTTAGAGTGTTTGTCTCTTATCACTACTCTCATTTTTCTTTCTTGCAAGAAGTCTTCCATCCATTTAAGCAGCTTGCCCTGTATTCCTCCTTCAGTTTCTAATTTCTTAAGTAACTTTTTATGTGGTACTTTGTCAAAAGCTTTTTTTAGGTCTAGAAATGCACAATCAGCCCATCCATCTCTTTCTTGTATTATATATATTAGCCTTGAATAGAAACATATTAGATTAGTGACGCATGATCGTCCTTGTCTGAATCCAAACTGCCTTGGATTTAGTACGTTGTTTTTTTTTCGTTTTTTTTCTAAATACTTTACCCATCTACTTTTGATCATTCTTTCACAGATTTTTGCTATTGTACTTGCTAGAGAAACTGGTCTATAGTTGGTAGGGTCCTCTTTATTTCCTCCTTTGTATATAGGTACTATATTTGCTCTTTTCCAATCTTTTGGAACTTTTCCTTCTTTCAAGGAACTGTTTATTATGCTTTGTATTTTGTCTACCAGTTCATTCCTGCATTCTTTCAAAATCCAGTTTGCTATTTCATCTGGTCCATGCGATTTTCTGACATCAAGATTACTCAAATGTTTCATTATTTCGTTCTTTGTTACTTCTATTTCTTTCATAGGGGGGACTTTCTCTTCCCATTCGATCTCTCCAGGTTGTATGTTCTCCCATGTAAACACCGATTTAAAATGCTTGTTCATAATTTCTGACATTTCTATTTCCTCTGTGTATTCAACTCCTCCTTGTCGTAATTTCTCTAATTCTTGTTGTTTTTTCAGTTTGTTGTTTACAAATCTGTAAAACAGTTTTGGTTGATCTTTACATTTTTCTATGACATCTTTTTCATATTTTCTTTTTTCGTCTCTGCACACTTGTACATATTCATTTCTGTAACTAGTATATATTTTCCATTTTTCAGGTCTTTTGTCTTTCTTCAATTTGTTCCGAGCTTTATCTCTTTTGTCTTTTAACTCCTTACAACTTTTGTTGTACCAGCACTTTACATTTTTTTTTTCTTGTTTTTGTCTTGGGACATACTTTTTCACTCCTTTTTTATATATTTTTGTCAAAATATTCCATTTCTCTTCTACTGTTGTATCTTCTTTGTGTATTCTTTCCCAGTTTTCATTTTGAAAGAATTATCTTATTTTATCAATTTTTTTTATACATCAATCTTCCTTTTCTATATTGTTCATTTCTTTTCATGTATTTTTCCTCATTTAATTCTAGTTCTATCAATATGTGGTCACTTTTACTTATTGGTGCCTGGTATTCTATCTTTTCCACTATTTTAGGTTCTGATGTGATTATTAGGTCTAGTCTCGATGGTTCTTCTTCATTTCTATACCTAGTGTTCTCTTGAATCCATTGTGTCATTGTGTGGTCAATAATCATCTCGAGTAGAACATTTCCCCATGAGTCTTCTCCACCCTTTACTGTCATCTCTTCCCAGCAGACTTCTTTGTAATTAAAGTCGCCCATCATAACTATTCTTCCTCCATCTTCCATTATCTTGTTTAGTGTTATCCTTGTGTCTTCTAGCATATTTTTATCTTCACTCTCTTCCCACGAGGCTGTTTTTGGGGGCACGTAGTTTATTACAAACTTTCTGCTCTTCTTATCTCTGTCTTCTACTTCTATCATAATCATCTCTACTCTATTCTTTCCATATGTGACACTCTTCACTTTTATATCCTTCTTAGTCAGGAACATAGCTCCACCCCCTTGTTTTATCTCTCTGTTTCTAATCCAATAATTATATGCATTGTGTCCTATGCTGTTGGGTGGTAGTGGACCTTTTAATTTTGTCTCTACAATTCCCATTATGTCCAGTTCTTTTTCCTTCAGATACTCGTTCAGTTCATTCAGTCCTGTTATTAATTCATCTATATTTGTGTAGGACACTCTTAACATTCTGTTATTTCCATTGTATTCTCTGTTTCGTTTATGTTTCTCTCTGTTATGGTCCATTTCCTCACTTTCATATACACTACTCTCCAATAGAATTATTTTTTTTTTCTGACTCCGTTCTGTTCTCGGGGTTTTTTTTTTTTTTTTTTTTCAGCTTCTTGCCTTTTCATTTTTTCTTCCTCTCTTTCCTCTTTATTCATTTCCCTTTTTATCCATACCTTTTTATATTGTTCACTTGCTGCTACCTTCCCTGTTTTTGCTAAGATATTCTCTGCTGTTGTTTGTGACCTGAATCTAATCTTAATTGGTCTGGTCTTATCTGTACTATATTTTCCGAGTCTAACATCTCTTCAATTTGTTTCATGATTTCAGGTTCATCTTCCTGAACAAATTCTAGTAAACTGTTTACTTTTTCTTTTTCCTCTTTAATTCTTGTGGTTTTATTTTGGTTAAATTTCTCTTCCATTCCTAATATGATTATATATTTCTTTTTGTCTGCTAAGTCTCTTACTATATTCTCCTTCTGTCTCATCACTTTAATAACTGAGTCTTCAGTTTGTTCTTTCATTTGTTGCTTAATTATGTCAGTAAATACAACTTTACTATTTTCTTAGATTTTTTCTAGCCCTGTGCTTCCTTTGCTATGGCCTCTTTATTGTCTTTATTATTCCTCTTTAATTCCTCATTCTCTTCTTTAACTTCTTTTAACTGTCTTTTTAATTCTTCTATTTCTAAAGTTAAGTTTTTGTTCGCCTTCTCTAGTTCTTCCAATCTTTCAACTCTCTGCGCAATCTTGGCTACGTTACCGAACCTATTTTCCCAATGCTCGGTCATTTTATCAAGTTTTTCCTCTAGTCTTGCTAATCGGGGGAGGTTGGTATCCCCCCCACCCTCTTTAAATCCCTGGAAACTATTATAATCACCTTCCACTGTGCTGCTCTTATCTATATTTCTAATCTTTACATTTTTGTTGCTCCCGTCATCACCGAAATCATCGTCATCATCGGTCCGTCTTTTGTTTACAAGACGCCTGGCCTCCTGGACCATGTCCCCCTCGTCCTCATTTACTTCCATTTCCCTCAATAATCCCTCCCCTTCTCCTTTTTTATCACTTTCCCACTACACCACGAGATTTCCCCTTCCCTATAATACAATAAGGTTGAGATCCACGTAGATCTTCCTTTTTCTTCGGAATTCCAATTCTCGTCGTCCATCCGACGAAAGTGTGTGTGTGTGTGTGTGTGTGTGTGTGTGTGTGTGTGTGTGTGTGTGTGTGTGTGTGTGTGTGTGTGTGTGTGTGTGTGTGTGTGTTTTACCTAGCTGTACCTAGTTGTACCTAGTTGTACCTAGTTGTACCTAGTTGCACCTAGTTGTACCTAGTTATATTATACGGGAAGGGGAACTATGCTCGTTGTGACCCGTTTTTGTATCTCGCAAGATCAAGTTTGTTCTTAAATTGTTGTATTGTGTTTGCACACACTATTTCTTCATCCAATTTGTTCCATACATCTATCACTCTGTGTGGAAAGCTGTTCTTTTTCAGGTCTCTTCTGTAGTTATCCTTTTTGAGTTTCATTGCATGTCCTCTTGTTTTTCCTCTGTCCCGTTTTAGTAGGTCCTCTCTATCAAGGCATTCTTTTCCTTTCATAATTATGTAGATGGTTATTAGGTCCCCTCATTCTCTTCTTTGTTCCAGGGTTGGCAATTCCATTTCGGCCAGTCTTTGTTCATATGTTAGGTTTGCAAATGTTGGGACCAACTTTGTCGTTGCTCTTTGTATTCTTTCTAATTTTCTTATATTCTTTTTTGTACTGGGTGACCATATCAGTGCTGCATATTCCAGTTTTGGCCTTATTAGTGTTTGTAATATTTTCTTGATCATTTCCTTATCCAGGCATTTAAAGGCCACCTTTATTGATCTCAACAAATTGTATGTTTCTCCGATTGTTTTATTTATATGTTTATCCGGCGACATGTCTTTGGTGATAATTGCTCCTAGGTCCCTTTCAGAATTCACTTTCTTTACCCCTTTTCCATCAATTTCATACTGTCCTGTTATTCTCTTCTTGCTTTTTCCAAATTCAATTATATTGCACTTGATGTTGAAGTCTACTTCCCATCTCTTGCTCCACTCTAAGACTTTGTTTACATCCTTCTGCAATGAGTCACAGTCTATTTCGGAGTTTATTCTCTTTAATAATTTTCCGTCATCTGGAAGGCAGTTCATGTAACTTTCAATGCCCTCATCTATGTCATTTACATATATAGCAGACATTATCGTAGCTAGTACTGACCCCTGTGGGACGCCACTACTCATTTCTTCCCATTTTGAATATTTGTCTCTGAGCACCACTCTCATTTTTCTTCCATGTAGGAAGTCCTCCATCCAGTTCGATAGTTTTCCATGTATGCCTTCTATTGTTTCCAGTTTATATAGTAATTTTCTTTGTGTGTGTGTGTGTGTGTGTGTGTGTGTGTGTGTGTGTGTGTGTGTGTGTGTGTGTGTGTGTGTGTGTGTGTGTGTGTGTGTGTGTGTGTGTGTGTGTGTGTGTGTGTGTGTGTGTGTGTGTGTGTGTGTGTGTGTGTGTGTGTGTGTGTGTGTGTGTGTGTGTGTGTGTGCGTGTGCGCGCGTGTGTGTGTGTGTGTGTGTGTGTGTGTGTGTGTGTGTGTGTGTGTGTGTGTGTGTGTGTGTGTGTGTGTGTGTGTGTGTGTGTGCGTGTGTAATGCACCACGGTCTTGGATCATGTGTTGGACTCATGATCGACAGCTACTATCCTCCCGGAAGAGATCTCAGAACTCATATATGACCAATCTATGGGTAATGATGTGACCTCACATGCACACACACACCCAACTCCCCGCCCACGAGAGTTGGAGTAATGACTCGCAGCCCAGTGATACTGAAATTATTTCAGCCCTCGAGTCGTGTTTCTATTTTTTTTTTTTTTTTTTTTTTTGTGTATGTGTGATTCACCATAGTCTTTGATCACGTGTTGAACTCGTAATCGATAGCTATTTCCCTCCCCGAAGAGAGCTCAGAGCTCATATATGACAGATCTATGCGTGTGTGTGTGTGCGTGTAATGCTGTGACCTTACACGCACACACACACCCAACTCCTCGACCACGAGAGTTGAAGTAACGACTCATAGCTCAGCGATGCTGTACTTATTTCAGGCCGTAGAGCCGGCCGGGAACTCTAACCACCGCGCCATCGTATGTGTGTGTGCATGTGTGTGTGTGTGTGTGTGTGTGTGTGTGTGTGTGTGTGTGTGTGTGTGTGTGTGTGTGTGTGTGTGTGTGTGTGTGTGTGTGTGTGTGTGTGTGTGATTCACCACAGTCTTGGATCATGTGTTGGACTCGTGATCGACAGTTATTAACCTCCCAGATGATAGCTCAGAGCTCGTATGACCTTACACGCACACACGCACACACGCACACACGCACCCAACTCCCCGCCCACGAGAGTTGGAGTAACAACCCGCAGCGCAGCGATACTGAAATAATTTTAGCCCTGGGCGGGATTCGAACCCGGACCGCCGTAGTGGCAGGCGAGAACTCTAACCACCGCGCCACGTGTGTGTGTGTGTGTGTGTGTATATGTGTGTGTGTGTGTGTGTGTGTGTGTGTGTGTGTGTGTGTGTGTGTGTGTGTGTGTGTGTGTGTGTGTGTGTGTGTGTGTGTGTGTGTGTGTGTGTGTGTGTGTGTGTGTGTGTGTGTGTGTGTGTATTCGCCTTGGTCTTTTTTGGATCGCGTATTGGACTCGTGATCGACAGCTATTTCCCTCCCGGAAGAGAGCTCAGAGCTCGTATGACCGATCTATGGGTAATGCTATGACCTTACACGCACACACACACCCAACTCCCCCCCCACGAGAGTTGGAGTAACGACTCGAAGCGCAGCGATACTGAAATAATTTTAGCCCTGGGCAGGATTCGAACCAGGTACCGCCGTCACCCCCGTGCTGACAGTCTGAGACTCTACCAACCACGCCACCGAGTGAGTGTGTGTGTGTGTGTGTGTGTGTGTGTGTGTGTGTGTGTGTGTGTGTGTGTGTGTGTGTGTGTGTGTGTGTGTGTGTGTGTGTGTGTGTGTGTGTGTGTGTGTGTGTGTGTGTGTGTGTGTGTGTGTGTGTGTGTGTGTGTATGTGTGTGTGTGTGTGTGTGTGTGTGTGTGTGTGTGTGTGTGTGTGTGTGTGTGTGTGTGTGTGTGTGTGTGTGTGTGTGTGTGTGTTTACCTAGTTGTATTTACCTAGTTGTATTATATGGGAAGGGAGCTATGCTCGTGGTAACCCGTCTTTGTATCTCTCAGCATCAATTTTTTTCTTAAAATCTTGAATAGTGTTTGCACACACTGTTTCTTTGTCTAAATTGTTCCAAGTATCTATCACTCTGTGTGGGAAGCTTTTTTCAGATCTCTTTTGTAATTATCTTTTTTCTTTCTTTCTTTCTTCCTTTCTTTTCGTGTCCTCTTGTTTTTCCATTGTCCCATTTCAATAAATCATTCTTATCTAAGATTTCCATTCCCTTCATAATTCTATAGTTAGTAGGTCTCCTCTTTCCCTTCTTTGTTCCAAAGTTGGTAATTCTAATTTGGACAGTCTTTGTTCATACGTCATTTTGGAAAGAGTTGGCGCCAGTTTTGTTGCTGCTCTTTGTATTCTTTCTAATTTTTTTATATTCTATTTAGTACTGGGTGTCCATAGGGTTGCTGCGTACTCGAGTTTTGGTCTTATTAGTGAAGTTATTTTATTTTATTTTTTATTTTTTTTATCATTTCCTCGTCCAAATAGGCAAATGCCACTTTTATTGACCTCAATAAATTCTAGGTTTCTCCGACTATTTTATTAATATGCTTACCCGGTGTCAAGTCTTTGCTGATCATCATTCCAAGGTCTTTTTCCGAATTTACTTTTTTTGACCTCTTCTTCACCAATTTTATAATCTCTCGATATTCTGTTTTTACCTATTCCAAATTCCATTATACTACATTTCTTGGTATTATGTGTGTGTGTGTGTATGTGTGTGTGTGTGTGTGTGTGTGTGTGTGTGTGTGTGTGTGTGTGTGTGTGTGTGTGTGTGTGTGTGTGTGTGTGTGTGTGTGTGTGTGTGTGTGTGTGTGTGTGTGTGTGTGTGTGTGTGTGTGTGTGTGTGTGTGTGTGTGTGTGTGTGTGTGTGTGCTGCACGTGTAAGAAAATGCACACCCACTATAATTGGTGAGTACAATTGACGAGTGAAAGCGATGACATCATGAGTTAGATAGCCCTTTCCTTCCTAGGGGTGAAATGATCCTAATGATCCTTAGTATATGTATCATAAGATACAAATATTAATCGTTGTTTATTCTTATAAGAGTATGTAGGTTGATGACAAATAACGACAATAATGAAAATATAATTTCTTAAGCTAACATTATATCTCTCAGTACAATATATACATGACACTTACCTTGATGGGTTTTCTTATTTTTTCAAGATGAATCGAATGACAGGTTTCAGATTCGAATAAATGAAGTTCTCACTTCCTATTAAAAGTTTGTGTCCATCAAATAAACAATATCACACATATACACTTCTGATCACCAAAATATTTTCTTACACTGTCAATATCTTTCAAGTGTCAAATACTTTTTCTGAAGATTTTCATACAAAAAAGCACCACCTTTTATATTTCAATGAAAAAGTATGTAATTCATACACGAACGAATATTTACCAAAGTTATTTCAATCTCGATATTAAATCGATAGGGCACACTCTCCTAATGTTTTCCATTTTAATTGCCCATAGCCTTCCTGGAAAAAAAAAAAAAATTAGGATCAGGCTTACACTAATACAGAGAAAATAGTTTATATTTCTTCGAAATGACATTTATGGGAGGGCCTGAGGTCTGTTTCTGGCTACTGTATGGCTGTGGCTTTCTTGCCTGTGAAGCATACACACATACATACATACATACATACATACATACATACATACATACATACATACATACATACATACATACATACATACATGCATGCATTCATACACACATGCATACATACATACATACATACATACATACATACATACATACATACATACACACATACATACATACATATATACATACATACATAGGTACGTACGTGCGTACATGTTTAGGCGGTCCGTCAGTCATCGACGAACATACGTACATACATATACTCATACATACATACATACAAACATACATACACACATACATACATACATACATACATACATACATACATACATACATACATACATACATACACACATACATACTCGTACATACATACATGCATACATACATACATACATACATACATACATACACACGTACGTACATACATACATACATACATACATACATACATACATACATACATACATACATGCATGCATACATACATACATACAGACATATATACAGTACAAACATCCATACATGCCATGCATGCATACATACATGTACACATATGTAATACACACATATAGATGAACACATCAAACAGTACAGTATACTTCTCCGTTAAAAGAAGAGTAAAATTTAAACAAGGATGATCGCCATTGCGTCATAGTCTGCATCAGTACCGGAAGACTTGAACTTCCCTGCAGAAGCCAACTTCACGACATTCAGTGGTTTCAGATCTTGCGAAGCACAAAATTTATTACTTAGTTTACGACTTTTTCCACTGAAAGGAAGGAAATATGGTCTAGTATGACTGATCATGCTTACGTCGACTTTCAACATTTCTAAAACGGATTTTGTTATCCCCTCATTTTAACAACTGTCTGCCCCCATGTCGGGACTGTTTCCAGTTCTGCAGTTGTATTTACCCACCATTCTTCCTCCATTATCTTTTTTCCTCTTCCAGTCTTCATCTCATTCTTTCGCGAATTTTCGGGTTATAAGTCACATTTTATTTTTTTTATCCCCTTTCTCACTCAATCACGCGCACAGATTTCAGAGCATTACGTTCCCTTATTCACATTTACCAAGTAATATCCTATAAGATGAAGCAATGCAGTCAACTCTCAACTCTTATTTTGCTCCCAAATATATAAAATGTGTTTTAGAAGGTACTGACAAAAATCAATCTCGAAGTTTCTGTACGAAAAGTGCAGTGTCCAAAAGTACGTCAGAATGGTGGAAGAAGATATATTTTCAAAGTTACTTAAACCTTTCAAGTTTCCAAATATAATGTTAAGAAAGACATTTTAGACTTTGATCAAAGTATTTTCTTTTAATAGCCTGTTCAATTGACGAAGTACCTATGATAACGAGACAGTATAAAGAGTTTGAGTTGCCAGCAAATATGTGTATATCCATATATATATTCATATATATATATATATATATATATATATATATATATATGTATAATATATATGTATGTATATATATTTAAGCATGGAAGACAAATGAGTGGAAGGGCGGTGAGCTAAACACAGAGAACAGTTGGAGTTTTATTCACTGACGTTTCGTCCTTACCAGGACATTCTCAAAGTACATACAGTCTCAGAAAATTAACAGCTTATATAATCCATTCTTGCCGTGTTCCTCTCCTTACATACTCTCTTTCGTCCTCAACCCTTCTCATGTGACTCCGACCATACCACTTCTCACTCCGTTCTCAATTGTCCTTTTTACCTCCTTGATAATTAGAGCACCTACCGCTCCTGCTAATTTTATAAACCCTTCCCTATGGTTAATGCAGGGGTGGGAAGTAATGTAGGCTGTCTCCACTAAAATTAGCAGGAGCGGTAGGTACTCTAATTATCAAGGAGGTAAAAAGGACAATTGAGAACGGAGGGAGAAGTAGCATGGTCGGAGTTACATGAGAAGGGTTGAGGACGGATGAGAGTATGAAGGGAGAGGAACACAGCAAGGATGGATTATATAAGCTGTTAATTTTCTGAGACTGTATGTACTTTGAGAATGTCCTGGTAAGGACGAAACGTCAGTGAATAAAATTCCAACTGTTCTTTGTACTTAGCTCACCGCC
>NC_134803.1:19372220-19374720 GCF_046742065.1 Oratosquilla oratoria | reverse complement strand
GTCATAAGGTGTGCAAAGATGGTGTGAGGAACATGGAGGACGAGTGGAAACAAAAGGAAGGGTAGTGAGTGGTGGGATGAGAAAGCAAAGGAGGGTGTAGAAGAGAAGCAGGCTATCATAGATTTGTTACAAATTAGGACGAAGGAATCATATGAGAGGTACAAAGTAAAGAGAAGAGAGTAAAACATAAGATAAAGAAGGCAAAGAGGAGAGCAGATGTGAAATGGGGTAAAAGTACTTCAAATGGGCCCCAGCTGTCATCCCACGCCGAAAAGATATCATCTACGTACCTGAGCCAAATAATTTCGGGCGGTTTGATGCTGGGCAAAAGGGTACACTCAAAATACTCCATGTATAAATTGGCCAAAACAGGAGACAAATTGGAACCCATACTGCAACCGAATTTTTGACGGAAGAATTGGTCTTGAAAGGCCCATCATATCCAACCGCGGCTCCTGCACTAGCAAACTTGCTAAATGGCTGGCGGATCTTTTATCCCCGTACGTTGGGAATTTCTCTAACTCTCATATCACAAACTCATGTGATTTTATTTCTAAGATCAAAAATATGAAAGTACAGGGTTTAAGGCTCCTCAGTCTTGATGTGTTCTCGTTATTTACGAACATTAATGTCGATGATGTACTTACCTTTTTGGAAACCAAATTGCAACAGTTTCAAGACATTTTCCCCCTCCCTGTCAACAAAATTCTTGCTTTAGTTCGCCTTTGTGTTTCTTCAAATGTTTTTTCCTTTCAAGACCAATTCTTCCGTCAAAAATTTGGTTGCAGTATGGGTTCCAATCTGTCTCCTGTTTTGGCCAATTTATACATGGAGTATTTTGAGTGTACCCTTTTGCCCAGCATCAAACCGCCCGAAATTATTTGGCTCAGGTACGTAGATGATATCTTTTCGGCGTGGGATGACAGTTGGGGCCCATTTGAAGTGTCCCATGATAAATTGAACCAATTGACCCCGAATCTTAAATTTAAAGTTGAATGGGAAGAAGGACACCAAATCCCTTTCTTGGATATTTTGATAAGAAGAACCGATGATAATATATTCTTTACAGTGTACCGTAAGCCCACCCACTCAGGGAGTTACCCTCATTTTTTTATCAATCACCCTGACAATGTTAAGAAAAGTGTTGCCTCTGGACTTTTCTTGAAGGCTTTCAGGATTTGCAGTCCTCAATTTCTGGACCATGAGATTGAGGGGATCAAATGTCAACTTGAGAAGTTGGCTTATCCACCTTGGTTTCTGGACCAAGCCCTCAGTAAGGCTAGGGCCAACCATTTTAAAACTTCCGTCCCCTCAAGTTTTCACCGCTCCTTTAAGGACATTTTAAAAATTCCATTCAATAATACCATCAGTTCTTCTACTGAGTTGTTTCCTCATGAACGTCTCACTATTGCCTATCACTATCCTAACACCGTGCGTAAGCAAACTGTGAACGTTCAACAAAAACCGAAGGAAGTTGAGTCACCTGGTGTTTACTGTTTGCCCTGCAAAGATTGTGATTTGGTTTACTTAGGTCAAACCGGGAGAGACTTGAACACTAGATTGGCAGAACATAAAAGGTCAATTAGGTATGGGCAAGAAAACTCGGCTGTATTTCTTCATGTCAAAAATAACAATCATTCTTTCGATTGGGGTAAGGCCAGATTAGTGTTCAAGTCCCACTACGGTTTCAGAAGGAAAATAGTCGAATCAGCATTAATTGATGAATGCCCTAATATTAATATTTCTAAAGGGCAGAGGACACCTGACATAATTTCACGCGCGGCAGTTAACAAGCTGGTACGGACCTTCCGCCACCCCAGTTTGCCCCGCGCCTGAGTGAGGTCATCTGTCCACATCTCTTCTTCTCTGTAGCTTATAAGTCCCCTTTGTACTCTACCCTATGTACTTTCCTGAAGAGGGCTACAGTTGATAGCCGAAATATAGGATTCTTCTTTATTCGAAGTTTATTTTCTCCGACTGTGGGTTCCTGTGTGTCATTTACAAATGTGCTACTACATTTCTGTTTAGAAAATGTGTGTATATATATATATATATATATATATATATATATATATACATATATATATAATACATACATATGTATAATATATATATATGTATATATATATATGTATGTATAAATATATATATACACATGTATAAATATATATATACATATATATATACATATACATATATATATATTTGTTTCAATTGACATTTGGAAATAAACTCATCTGCTGGGATTCGAACTCCCGCCTCAGCGGCTTGCGTCTTACAAGACGAAAATCGTACCATCACGCTATCCTGACCCTTTCGTTTTGAAGGATCAGGATGGCGTGATGGTACGATTCTCTTCTTGTAAGACGCAAGCCGCTCAGGCGGGAGTTCGAATCCCAGCAGATGATTTTATATATATATATATATATATATATATATATATATATATATATATATATATTTCTAAACAGAAATGTAGTAGCACATTTGTATATATATA
>NC_134803.1:19364720-19367220 GCF_046742065.1 Oratosquilla oratoria | reverse complement strand
GATGTAATTATAGTGGAGGAAAAAACATCACGGTAGGATATAATGTCACTGGAGGACAAAATATAATTTTAGGAAGGGATGCCGGACAGAATGTCAATGAACGACGGAAGGCCGGCGTGAATCGCGGTGACGTAGGGGGGGGAAAAGTGTACAAAAGAAATCGGATGACCGTGAGCGACGAGATGTCCGTGATGGGGGAAATGATAATTTTGATAATAGAAATGTTAATGAGGCATTGAATGTCAATGAAGGACCATATAATAATATAGAGCAAGGTGTTAATAAAAAATATATAATGTAAGACATGATATTGAAACTCAAAACGTAAAACGTGTCAAAAATATATAATCACGAGTTTCTTAAAACCATGTACTTCAATGCTCGTAGTATTAGGAACAAATTTCAAGAAATACAGGCGTATGTCAAAAGCGAAAATCTCGATATGATAGGGATAATCGAGACATGGTTAAATGGTAAAGAGTTTGAAGCTGAATTTAATATTGCAGGATTTAAACACTTTCATCAGGATAGAAACCACAAGAAAGGTGGGGGTATTCTGTTGTACGTTAAAAACAATGTCCATACTTGTGTTTTAGAAAAAGTGAAACAGGATGCATATGATAGTTTGTGGGTTGAGTTAACCCGAACAAATTGACAAAAAATGAATATAGGTGTAATATATAGACCAAAGACATTACTATTAGCAGCTGACAAACTGTTATTTCAAGAAATGTCTAGTTTTTGTAACTGTGATTTATTGATAATGGGTGATTTCAATTGTACTGACATTGATTGGATGACCCTTGAACATGGCCATATAGGTAGTCGCTTGATTGATTTTCTTGGAGACAATTACTTAGTTCAGCATGTAAAAGAGCCCACAAGACATGGAAACTTACTCGATCTATTGATCACTAGCCGCGAAAGCATGGTAACTGATGTAGAAGTCGGTGATACTGTTGCAAATATCGATTACAATTTAATTAGATTCAAACTCAAAAAAAAAAAAATTAGAATAGATACTTGTGTTTCTAAAATACCCGATTTCAGTAAATCTCAATTCATAAGACTATGTCAGGAGCTCAGCTTACAGATTGGGAGGCAAAATTAAGCGAAAGTCCTGTAAATCAGATGTGGGAAATATTTCAAAATACGCTTAATAAGATGATTCATACTTACATTCCTTTTAAGGACAGACGTCCCCCAAATCAGGCTTGCCCAAAGTGACTCGACAAAGAAACTGAAAAATGTATTGCTAAAAAAGAGACAGGCTTATAAGAAATATAAGTGCTCGGGTGCATCTAATAACTATGAAAGTTATGTATTAATACAGAGAGATTTAAAAAAGACAATAAAAAAACGAAAACGACAATACGAAATGAATATCGATGATAAATCAAAAGAGAATCCCAAAGAACTCTATAGTTATATTAGAGATAAAAAGGTTGTTAGGAATCACATTAGTCCACTATTATCTGCTGACGGTCAACTTGAATATTCAAATGAAGGAATGTGTAATATCTTAAACAATTATTCTAGCTCGGTATTCGTAAACGAAACACCTCAAAGTGAATTCCAAACTGAAACCTGTGAAAAGTCTAGGGTAAACTTACTAAGTTAAATAAAACAAAAGAAAAAATTAAAAGGTGTATAGAGAAACTCAAAGTTAATAAAACACCAGGGCCTGACGGTTGGCATCCAAGAATCTTAAAGGAAATAAAAAATGAGATTGTTGTTCCATTAGATATTATTTTCAAGAAATCCATCATATCCGGAGATGGCCCAAGAGAATGGAAGCTAGCTAACGTTACTCCCATATTCAAAAAAGGTGACATAAAGAAACCAAATAACTATAGGCCTATAAGTTTGATTTCAATCGTAAGAAAAATAATGGAAACTATCATCAGAGATGCTATCGAACATCATTTAGAAAGTAACCGTTTGATAAATGATAGCCAGCATGGTTTCAGACGAAAACGTTCTTGCGTGACTAACTTACTCGAATTCTACAACACAGTTATCTCGAATTATGACAAAAGAAACAATATAGATTTAATATATCTAGACTTTGCAAAAACTTTTGATACCGTCCCCCACGAAAGACTAATTACTAAATTAGCTTCATACGGAATAAGTGGTAGCCTATTAAGTTAGACTAGTAATTGGTTGAATGATCGAGTACAGAGTCGTTTTAGATGGAAAAAACTTTTAGATTAAAAAAATTTACAAGTGGAGTTCCTCAGGGTTCCGTTCTTGGGCCACTTCTATTCATAGTATATATATATGATATACTGTAGACCATGGACTAAACACTTTTATCAGGATAGAAACCACAAGAAAGGTGGGGGTATTCTGTTGTACGTTAAAAACAATGTCCATACTTGTGTCTTAGAGAAAGTAAAACAGGATGCATATGATAGCTTGTGGACAAAAAATGAATGTAGGTGTAATATATAGCCCAAAGACATTATCATTAGCAGACGATAAACTACTGTTTCAA
>NC_134803.1:19357220-19359720 GCF_046742065.1 Oratosquilla oratoria | reverse complement strand
ACTCTTCCAAACTCTGCCACCAACTTCCTCAATCCCTCCTCCGATCCTGCCACAAGCGCAATGTCGTCCGCAAACAACAGCTGGCTCACCTCCCACTTTTCTCCATTTTCTTTAACCATCTCCAATCCCTTGCCCACTACCCTTGCATTTACCTCTCGCACCATCCCATCCATGTATAAGTTGAACAGCCAGGGCGACATAACGCATCCTTGACGAAGTCCCACCTTTACCTCGAACCACTCACTCTCTCCATTTCCAATCCTAAAACAAGCTCTACTACTCTCATAAAAACTCTTGACAGCTCCTAGAAGCTTTCCTCCTATCCCGTATATCTGCATAACCTCCCACAGTGCCTTCCTGTCTACCCTATCATAAGCCTTTTCCAGATCCATAAAAGCCCAAAAAACATCCTTCCCCTTTCCTATAGCTTTCTCATATATCTGTCTTACCACAAAGATCTGATCTACACAACCTCTACCTGTCCTAAATCCACACGGTTCCTCACCAATTACTCCTTCTGTACCTCTCCTAATCCTCTCAATCAAGATCCTCCCATAAGCCTTCCCGACTACACTTAACAAGCTAATCCCTCTGAAACTACTACATTCACACTTGTCCCCTTTTCCCTTGTAAAGAGGAACTATACAGGCACTCCTACAGTCCTCCGGCACTCCACCCTCTCTCCAGCAAACATTAGATAACCTCACCAACCAGTCCACCATCACTATACCTCCCTTTTTCAGACATTCTGTATGGCATCCATCCAGACCAGGTGCCTTACCTGCTTTTATTATCTTAACAACTGCCTTCACCTCATCCTTCCTTATTTCTCCTTCATTTTCCTCACTCATCACTCTCATTTTCTTCGCATTTCCCACTGCAGCTATCTTTCCTTCCCTATCATCCTTCACATTTAGCAACTCCCTAAAATATTCTGCCCATCTTCCCCTTACTGCCTTCTCTTCCATTATCATCTCTCCATCTGCACATTTTACCTTTTCTTCTCTACTTGATTCGCCTCCTCTTCCTCTCTTAATTTCTTTCCAAAACATATTTTTATTACTTTCAAATTTTTTTGTCATACTCTTACCCCATTTCACATCTGCTCTATTCTTTGCCTCCTTTACCTTTTGCTTTACTTCTCTTTTCTTTTCTTTGTACCTCTCATATGACTCCCTCGTCCTATTTTGTAACCAATCTGTGAAAGCTCACTTCTTCTCTTCTACCACCTTTTTTGTTTCCTCATCCCACCATTCACTACCCTTTCTTCTATTTCCCCCTGTCCTTCTTGTTCCACACACCATCCTTGCACACTTTATGACTCCCTCCTTGAACCATCCCCATTCCTCCTCCACACCCAGCTCTACTCTATTCTTTACTCCCTCCCACTCCTCCTTCAGCTTCTTTCCGTACTCCTACTCCTTTTCCTTTTCATTCAAAGAGTTCACTCTATGAACCTCCCTACCTTTTGTCCCTTGCCTCTTTCTCCATCTATCCTCCACTCTCAACTTACCTTCCACCAGAAAATGATCTGATATTCCCCCACCCTCTCCCCTTTGCACATGTACATCCTTAACTCTTCCTGTCATAATCCTATTTACCACTACATAATCCATTAGCGCTCTATCTACCACCCTTCCCTCCACCACCCTCTCCCATGTGTACTTATGCTTGACTTTCTTCCGAAACACTGTATTTGCTATCATCAACTCTCTAGACACATTTCCACCATCAACTCTCCACTACGATTCTTTCCTGGAACTCCACATTTCCCAACCACTCCATCGATTGAACCATTTCCTACCCTAGCATTAAGGTCTCCCAGTACTATTACATTGACATTTCTTCCTAAATCCTCTATGCACTCATTTAACTCTATCCAAAAGGCCTCCCTTTCTTCTACACTCTTCTCACTACCAGGCCCATATGCACTTACAAAGACCCATATCTCCTTTCCCAGTTTCACTTTCATCCACATTATCCTTGAGGAAACCTCCTTCCACTCCACTACCCTTTCTTCTCGCCTCCTACGATCCAAGTGGGAATACTTGGTGGAGGTATTCTTTTCCCCCACCACAGGGAATTTCCCCACCACAGAAAAAGAATGCTCAGAGAAATGGTACAGGACAGCAACAAGGGGCTGGGGGACAGCATAACGGAGGGACAGTCGTAGTATAAAAGTATCATCATTTCTCTATGAACAGAGTTTTCCTCTATCATAGACAAAATGATGTGTGGCTCTGGTCCGTAGGGGCGACCCATATACACCCTAAAGTATCAACTGCATGCTACTTTGCCACAATAACAAGCAGCCAATACCCAAGACGGGTATACATATACATAGGTATATAGGTATATATATATATATATATATATATATATATATATATATCTATTTGTGTGTGTGTGTGTGTGTGTGTGTGTGTGTGTGTGTGTGTGTGTGTGTGTGTGTGTGTGTGTGTGTGTACATACATATGTTTATATATGTATATATATATAT
>NC_134803.1:19349720-19352220 GCF_046742065.1 Oratosquilla oratoria | reverse complement strand
GAAGGTGCTATACCAGAAGAATGGAATAATGCCCTTATCTGCCCAATATTCAAAAAAGGCAACAAACGTGAGTGTAGAAATTACAGAGGTATTTCTTTACTCACACATATAGGAAAAGTGTATGAAAGAGTCTTGGAGAGGAGGTTGAGACATCTGGTTGAAGATAGACTTAGTGAATGGCAATGTGGGTTCCGTCCGAACAGAGGAACAATAGATCTAATTTTTTGCATGAGAATGCTCCTGGAAAAATCATGGGAATGGAATCTAACGCAGATCTGGAAAAGGCTTTTGACAGTGTGCCAAGAGAGAAAATGTGGAGAGTACTGTCCAAGTATGAAATACCAGGAAAACTACTAAGAGCAGTAAAAAGCATCTACAAGGATTGCAAAAGTGCAGTGAAATGTGGAAAAGAAGAGTATAAGTGGTTTGGAATTGAAACTGGGGTCAGACAAAGAGGAGTACTGTCTCCCTTACTTTTTGCACTATATATGGACTGTATATTGAAGAATGTAAACAGGGTTGAAGACAGAGTGGTCACACTGGCATATGCCGATGATGTGGCACTGGCAAGTCAAAATCTGGAAGAGCTACAAGAATCACTAAATAGATGGAATAATGCGTTGAATGAATATGGACTAAGACTGAATATTGAGAAATGTGAAGTCATGACCGTATCAAGAGAAGAGAGTGAGAGTGTGCTAAGAGTAGGAAATGATGTACTGAGAGAGACTGAAGAGTTTAATACTTAGGTGTAAATTTCAATGGTATGGAACTTATGGGACGTGAAATTAATAGTAGAATTGGAAAGATGAGCGCACAAGTCAACCTACTGTACCCACTGCTGAAGGAAAGAACAATTCCAAGAAGAGTAAAAACACTTTTGTACACTACCATTTTACGACAAATACTGACGTACGGAGCCGAAACATGGAAACTAACAACAAAGACTGAGAGTAGAATAGGGGCAGCAGAAATGAGGGTTTTGAGGATTACATATGGCGTGACAAGAAGGGACAGAATTAGAAACGAAGTGATACGGGCAGAACTTGGAGTGGAATCCGTGCTGGAATTTGTACAGCGAGGCCAGCTCAGATGGTATGGACATATGAGGCGCATGGATGAAAACAGATTGCCAAAACAACTGTATGAATGGCAACCAGAAGGACGAAGACCGGTGGGGAGGCCGAGAATGAGGTGGATTGAGAATGTGGATAAAGCTTTGCAGAGTAGAGGAACATCGATTGAAGAAGTCGAAGAGAGTGAAATTTATAACGACAGACAGCAATGGAGAAGAATGGTGCATCGTAACTGACAGGTCTTGGACCTACCAGGAGGATGGTACGAAGGTACGAATATTTGTACATATATCTATGTACACACAGACATTGACGACGTATGTCAATCAAATAATTCCGATAGTCGCCCCTGTATTCGAACCGGGCTCTTGCGTGACGCTAGGCCAAAGCTCTACCGACTGAGTTAAAGGAGCTCAGAAATTCTTCAACTTGGAAGTTGATCTAACGCCCGAAGAACTATGTCAACTACTAAATGCCGTCCTTACTTAATTTTAAGAAGAATTAAGCCCATCTCATAGCTAATGTTGAAGCCGGTACGAATTCTTGATGGACTTTCGTCGTTGTAATACCTAAATACAACCGTCATTGACCACGTATGTTATATACTGTATATGTATGTATGAAAATAAGAAAATTTGTGTATATAAAATTCCGTGTGAAGATTGCAACAAACATTATATTGGTCAGTCTGGAAAGGAATTTAATGTATAGTGTCAGAAATGGACAAATTTCCAACGCGATATCTGCTCACATTAGGGATTTCAGCCATTGCATTAATTGGGAGGAAGCTAAAGTAATTGTTAAAAGTAATTCATAATAAGCCATTCATTTCGAAACGGAAAGAGAAGATGGAAGACTACCGTTCCTGGATGCGTTGGTTACGAGAGTGGGGAATTGTCTGACCACAGGGGTGTACAGAAAAGGTACACACACAAACCGGCTGCTCACCAATGACAGCTGCCACCCGATAGCGAACAAAAGAAGTGTGGTCAAAACGTTGTGGTCGAGAGCGGAGAAAGATTGTTCTACGAGAGAGAAACATCAAGAAAAAGAAGAAGACAATCGGTAACCCAGGGCAGCGGTGAAAAGGTGGACAGCGAAACAGGAGAACAACGTGGAAGGCGGGAGACCCCCCTAGCACTACATAAAAGGGCCGTCTGAAGTGACGGCTAGGCTTTTAAAGAAACACGGGGTGGAAATTGCGCACAAACCTATTAACACTCTACATGGTAATCTGACAAAGGTGAATGATAAGGAAACTGAAGGAGACCAGGATGGGTTAGTATACGACATCAAATGCAGAGATTGTGATGCACATTACGTGGAGAGGTAGGAAAGAAGCTGGGGACACGAGTGCAAGAACACCGGAGGGCGGTAAATAGGGGAGATAAGAGCTCGGTAATTCTTAGACACTGTGAAGACCG
>NC_134803.1:19327220-19347220 GCF_046742065.1 Oratosquilla oratoria | reverse complement strand
TTTTTTCTTTTTTTTATGCCTCAGTAAAGATGTTATGGTAATAGATGTTAATAAATTGGGGCTTGGAGGATGTTTGGGGGGAAAGGTGGTCACATATCATTCTATTACATATGGAATCAAGCTCACAGTTAGGAAAACCGTTATTCACAAGAATTTGACGAATATGTTCAAGTTCTGTATGTAGGACCTACCATGAAGAGCAAACTTTGAGAGCCCTAATAACACTGTTCTTATAACTGGTCGGGCACTCACTTTTAAAGTTTAAACATTTTTCAGAGTTAGTGGGTGTTCTGTACACACTGGTGGCAAATTCCCCGGATGAAGAATCAACTAGTACATCAAGAAATGGGAGTTCGCCATCCTTATTCAGGTCAATCGTGAAGCTTAATCCGGGATTCTTCCTGGAGGCGCAGTCTTAATTTCTCAAATGTCCGGAGGGAATGTTGTATGTTCAACATGATGGAATAGCAATGGGGTCCTAAATATGTATATAAATATATATATATATATATATATATATATATATATATATATATATATATATATATATATACATACAATTTATTGTATATATACATAAACATATATATATATATATATATATATATATATACATATATGTATATAGGTGAGTGTTTGTGTGTGTGTTTGTGTGTATATACATACAGTATATGTGATATGTATGTATGTGTGTATGCGTGTGTATTTGTGTGTGCATATGTGTTTGTGTGTGTCTGTTTCTTTGTGTGTGTGTGTCTGTCTGTCTGTGTGTGTGTGTGTGTGTGTGTGTGTGTGTGTGTGTGTGTGTGTGTGTGTGTGTGTGTGTGTGTGTGTGTGTGTGTGTGTGTGTGTGTGTGTGTGTGTGTGTCTGTGTGTGTATGTGTGTGTGTGTGTGTGTGTGTGTGTATGTGTGTGTGTGTGTGTGTGTGTGTGTGTGTGTGTGTGTGTGTGTGTGTGTGTGTGTGTGTGTGTGTGTGTGTGTGTGTGTGTGTGTGTGTGTGTGTGTGTGTGTGTGTGTGTGTGTGTGTGTGTGTGTGTGTGTGTGTGTGTGTTTGTGATTACGTGTTCTAGTTTTGATAGCTTAAATAAACAACTAATTCTACTAGGACTAGAACACTACACTGTGTGCTTACAAGCCTACGACGATGTTTGCTAGGCCGTCGATGGATCAAAATGCAGGACTAAGTCCGGCACCAAGGTCAACTCACGGCAATCAAGTATTTGCAAGAGGGACTGACATATTATAGCCGGGCGATGCACCGTACAAACGTCGAAGTCCGCACGCTGGTGAACAAGATAGCACAAAGACTAATGCAAAGGGTAGCTGTTGATGTACCAGTGCCTTTCCAATACGGTGGTAAATTTATATATATCGTTGGTTACAAACATGCCGTCAGGGTATTTTTTCAGTTCACTATGGTCATCGAGTTCAATAGGTCTCAACTTTTCCCTCTCTACAAAAATGTATACTGAATATTAAAAGCACAGAAAAACAAAAAATATATAAAAACGACTTTGATATTTAAGGTTCGGCACAAAATAGAACTTTAACACGAAAAATATAACTCTTCCACCCGTGCATATAGCATGTGGCCAGCCAGATGTAGCGTGTTATAAAATTAATGCTAAAATTCTAATATATATATTCACCCCTTATTATGAAATTTCTTTAACCCCGGGGAGTGTTAAATTTACCTTCTTGTTGGGAAAGAATACCTATATATAGAGGAAATTTGCAAAATAGATGAACTTGCTAAAGAAGTTCATTTTAACTTCCAAGTTGAAAACAATGTGACGCAAACTTGATTCATTGAAAATTGATGACGTCCTTCCTCTAGGTAACTTTAATCTTTGGCTGCGTTTTAAGATTTTTAGTTGTTTATTCTGGCTGGTTCCAGGTAGTTTTATTCAGCAAGAGGATTGATAACTATGTCGAGACTATTCAAAATTATCTTGATTAATCTTTACAATGACCACTTCATCTACCTCCAGGAGATTTTATCAAACTCGAAATAAACTATTCCAGTTAGCAATAATATTATCTCAATATTTAAGATTTCTTTCAATTTTGAATATTTCCTGAATTAAATTGCATGACGTCAGGCAAATCAGTCTTATTGTTTGGAGTTACCGCAACGAAATTATTAAGTGTCGGTTGGGTAGACAAAATTTTCATTCATTTTCTCCAAATGACAAATTTTCTAGAAAATACACACGGTAAAACATGTATGATAAAATTAGATATCTAGACGAAATAATAAACAAATGAATGAATAGATAATGAACGAATTGACAGGTTCGGTAAATAGATAAACGTGAGGAATTTGAATGTAAGCATTTCAGTGAGGCTGGATGCGTGCATTCAACGGTCGACTTTCAAACCAGTTATTCCGCTCAGGTGAAGACGCATTCGACTCAAGCCTTTTTGTGTGTTATTCGTCATAACATGAATTACTTAAGCACTTAAAGGGGCTTTAGAAACACTCTATCCAATTGAAAAAAAAAACATTTTCTTCAGCACTTTACCGGGATGTGCGGATAATGAAAGGATTTTAAAACTCGTACATAATTGAAAAAGCTGTCCGCTGAAATTTTGGAAACAAAAGTAAACAAAACTTTCCTTCCTTCCTAAAGAAATAATATGACAGTTACTTAAGGGTACTCTAGATTAATCATGTTCGTAAACATATAATCTACACTTGATACAAGAACCGTTTACACTGGTCATAGGAAAGCTAGAGACTTTCAACTGTCTTATTTTAAAATATTTCGACAAAAAAAGATATATATTTTTTTATTCGTAAGTTTATTCTTCACTATCCTTCGCATATATCACGGGAGTATCCGTTGATCATGTCTTTTATTCCCCTCGCACCATCAGAAAGGCTGTTCAAACACCTCTTGGAACAAGAAACAAAAGAAATTAACTGAAAAAATGCAAATGAAGCCATTATGAAGAAGAATGCTGGTGGGAGGGAAGGGTGAGAGAGTGAGGAAGAGAAGGGGAGAGGGAGGGATGGAGGGAGGGAGGGAGAGAGGGAAAGATATGAAGAAAGAGGAGAGGAAGAGAGAAAGTGGGAAGGGAGAGCGAATGCGTGGATAGAGGATGGGAAGGAAAAAAGAAGAGTTAGATAGGAGGAGGAGAGAAAAAATGATAGAGAGAGAGAGAGAGAGAAAGAAGGGGAAATACAAGGAAAAGAGGGGAGGGGAAGGGGAAAGAGAGGGAGAAGAGAAAAAGTGAGGATTAAGAAGAGAGGAGGGGAGGGAGGGAAAAGAGGAGGCAGAGAGGGAGAAGAGGGGAGAGAGTGGGGATGATGGAAGAAGAGCTAGAGGTAGAAGAGAGAAAAGAGGAGAGAGAGGTAGAAGGGAAACAGGGAGAAGAGGAGAAAGGAATACAGAGGGAGAAGAGTAGAAGAGGAAGGGCGAGATGGAGGGAGGGGAGGGGAGAGAGAGAAGGAAGGAGGGAGAGAGGAGAAAAGGGGAGAGAGAGAGGGAGAAGGGGAGTGAGGGAAGTTGAGAGAGGATGGAATAAAGAGGAGGGGAGAGGTAAGAAAAGTAGGAGGTAGAGAAAGAGAAAGGGGAGAGAGAAGGTAAATGAAAAGGTAGAGCAGCAAAAAGGTGGGAGGAGTAAGGGGGAAGGTGTTGTTCAGTCACAAGCCCGCACCACAAACGGCCACGCAGGACTGCTGCACCGAGCGAGAGGAGAACGAGAACGAGAGCGAGCGCCGGTCACAAGCAGACAGCAGCGACTCCAGCACTGCACTGGCGGTCGCTCTCGACCCTGGAGGCTCTTCTAACAGGACCGACAGGAGGGGCAGGGGAGGGAGGGAGAGGGGAGGGGAAGAGGCAGGCAAACGGAAAAGACGAAGTGGAGATGAGCGTGAGGACGAGGAGGTATAGATTAAGTGTGGGAGGAAGAAGGAAAAATAGAAAAAAGACGAACAGGTGTAGAGCCAAGAACGAAGGAGGAGCAGGAGGGAGAGGTGGCAGAGAAGAGACCGAGATGAAGTGAGAGGAAAAGGAACGGAGAGGGAGGCACAAAGGAGATGAATGGGGGAGAAATGGCCAGAGAAAAGAAGAAAGCCTATGAAATAGAGAATAGGGAGAGGAAGGAGAAAAGATATTTGGGTATATGGGACCAATTATAAAGATTGGAAATACAAGAGAAGAGGAAGACGAAGGAAAAGAAAGAGAAGGAAAAGTGGTCGAGGAAACTTGTAGGGTGAATGGTTGAGAGCTGTCCAGACTTGGCAGAAGGAAAGAAGGTGAGGAAGATATGCAGATGATTTGAGAATGCTCATTCTCAACTAATGGGAGATCTAAGAGCAAGTTTTAAGACGGGGGAGGGGAAACGAGGACGCGGTGATAAAGGTGGTGGAGGAGGAGGTGATGGAGGGGAAGATGATGGATGAAAAGGGGGTGATGGAGATTGTCAGTGGAGAAGGAGGTGGTTGTGGAGTAGGAGGTAGCGAAAGAGGCGGTGGGGAGGAAGTGGTGAAGAAGGAAATGGTAGAGTTGGAGGTGGAGGAAAAAGAGGTGATGGTGTCGGTGGCGGTGAAGGAGGAAGAGGAGGAGGAGGTTGAATAGGAGTTGGAGTAGGTACTGAAAGAGGGAAAGGGGGTAAAGGGGGTGGTTGTGAGGGATGAGGTGGTGGAGGTGATGGTGGAGTAGGAGATGGAGAGGAGGAGGAGGTGGTGGTGGTGGTGGTGGTGGTGGTGGTGGTGGTGGTGGTGGTGGTGGTGGTGGTGGTGGTGGTGGTGGTGGTGGTGGTGGTGGTGGTGGTGGTGGTGGTGGTGGAGGTAGTGGTTGTGGTAGTGGTGGAATAAGAGGGTTAGGTGTTGGAGGAGGAAGAGAAGGTAGTGGTTGTGGAGGAGTTACATGGAATTATATGGACAAACGAACAGCAACAGAACTATTGGTCCTTACAAGGCTGTTCTGGTACTTAAGCTATTATTGATAAATATATATATTTCAACCTGCCTAGAAGTAAATAATTCTAGTCAGGGATCTGTAGCTAAGTAAATGTCTAGACGTTTTCTGAATACCTCTAAAGTGGAACAAATAATGACGTTGGATGGTAGCCATTCCATATATTAACAACGCGATTGAAGAAAGAGTATTTTGCGACGTCTGTTTGAAATTGTTTTCCTACAATCTTGCATCCATTATTCATAGTTGCGTTGGAGGTGTCAAATTTGAAATATTTTTCCACATCCATGTTTTCAATTCCTCTGACAATTATGAAGACTTCAATTAGATCACCCCTCATTCTTCGTTTCAAGAGACTAAAGAAATTCAGTTCTCTTAAACGCTCTTCATACGGCTTGTTCCACAACCTAGGAACGAGATTTGTTACTCTACGCTGCACTCTTTTAAATTCTGTGTATCCTTCTCGTAATATGGAAACCAGCACTGTACACAGTATTCTAGGTTAGGCCTGACTAGGGCATTGTAAAAACTAAGAATAATTTCTTCAATCCTAAACTCAAAAGTTCTACCTATAAATTCAATTAATTTATTTGTAGTTTTAATGACCTCCGAGCACTGTTTGTTTAGTTTGAAATAATTTGAGATCACAACACCAAGGTCTTCCTCTTGTTCTACACTTGCTAGTTGTACACCATTAATCGTGTAGTTGACCTGGATATTACTATTACATTTATCTATACTGAAAAACATCTAGGAATTTTCCACCCATTCACATAGTGTTCAAATAATTTTGTAACTCTTGTTGTTGTGTTATGGATATCATCTTATTTGTAATTTTGGTATCATCCGCGAGTTTTAATAATTTCACACTTTATATATTCATCCAGGTCATTAATGTATATCAGAAAGAGTACGGGACCTAGCACTGACCCCTGAGGCCCTCCACTTGATACATAATAACAGTCTGAGCATTTTCCATTCAGAACCACACGTTGCTTACGACCAGACAGCCATTCAGAAATCCATCGGTGAATATGACCTACTATACCATGGGATTCTAGTTTATATAGTAAACTCCTACGAGGGCCTTTATCGATAGCCTTTTGGAAGTCGAGATATATAACGTCGTATATTCAGGGAATATCATGCAAGAAGTCGAGAGGGTTTGTCAGACACGAGCGCTTATTACGGAAACCATGTTGTGAATCTTTAATAATACTGTTTTTCTCCAAGAATTTCACAATTTTGTCTCTCAGGATAAACTCCATTAGTTTACACACGACAAATGTAATGCTAATAGGCCAATAATTACCAGGATTGGATTTGTCACCCTTTTTGAACAAGGGCACAACATTTGCTAGTTTCCACTCTTGTACAACTCTTCCAGATTGTAAAGATAAGTTAAAAATCACACTGAGGGGCTTGCAGATTGCTTCTTTAACTTCCTTGAGTATTCTTGGGTAAATTTTGTCTGGTCCAAGCGATGTGTATGCTTTTAGTTTATCTATAACGCGTATCACATCATGCTCTCCAATATCTGTGCTAACTACACGTGTGGATACTGACTGTCCTGGTGGTACTGGCTGATCGCTTCCGCTGTACTCAATAGTGAACACAGACACAAAATAATAATTTAGGATGTCTGCCATTGCGCTCTTGTCTGTTATTATTCCCCCTCCACATGCTGATTGGAGTGGACCTATTGTGCTCTTGAGTACTTTTTTCCTGATATATCTAAAACAATTATTCAGGATTTTCTCTGCACCTAGAGGCAATATATTTTTGGTGATTTCCTACCAATTTCAATTAGCCTTTTGGGTTTTCGACGACATCTTGCGCACTCTAATCTATCTTCTTGGCTATGTGTTGGTTTATATCCTATACACATGTTTCTTGGCTAGCAAAATATTTTTTATATCAACATTCCACCATTTAGGTTTGACATTGTTTGATGGACGTCTATCGCGCATTGGAACACATTCAACAGCTGCCCTCTTGAGTATATTAGAAAATATATCCCAAGTTTGTTCAACATCCTAGATTTTTGTCAATATTTGACCAGTGTTTCCAAGTGTGCCTCTTATTTTTTCTTATTCTACTTTCTGGAAGTTTGGTACAATTTTAAAGATTTTATTTTGGAGTTCGATGCTACAATCAATGTGAAATGTGAGGATACTGTGGTCAATGGTGTTGAATTTTGGTTCAAGGTTCACATTCACATCTGTCACTGCAGTTAGGTGAAATATTTGGAAGAATTGTGGGTTTGGTGAAAAAAGCATGGAATTTGATCCGCAGGTTGACTGAACCTCAGTGGAGATTTTTTAGATATAGGCCCATCTCAGATTCGACCTGTGACAAAAATGGCGGCCATTTTCAAGATGGCCGCCATCGCTTATTTGAAATTCTTTGATATTGTAAGTTAAATCAATTCTAGGGGTGGGAATGTTTTTCCTTTGTATCATAAATCATACATCAGTAATTTAACTGTCCACATAACAGTTGAAATGGCAAATAATTACTAGTTTGAGCTTAAAAAAAAATTATTATGATTTTTGTCATGTTACGATTTTAAGAAAACAGAATCACTTCGTCAAGTGCGTCAAGCAACCCAGAATTATTTTTGTAGGTAGCAGAGATATACATAATAACTTATTAAAGTCTAATTGCAAATCAATAGGATTGAAAGTGTGTCCAAACAGTAATGAACTGTTCTCTGTGAGCAGCGTCACTCAGAGCACTGTCCATCGCACTGACAAAAAGCTGTACGCTGAGGAACCGCCTTCTGGCATTTGCAGCGTCCTTTGCCGTCGTTTTTGCAGCCACATTGCAAGAGTTCCCTGCAAGTTTTTTATACTTCTGGTAAGGTCGTCCAGGTTATACTCCATCCACCACCAGGTTTCTTGTTCCAGCCCCATTCACTTGGTGACGAAAGTCCTGGAGCAGGGGTTATCATTTGGGCCCAACGGTGACCAGTTCTCTTGGTGTGTTGGATGATTGCAGCCTGTGTAGGAGGTAGACCATCAATAGTTCTGCCTTTCTTGTTGAACAGCTGTTTCCTTGCTGTTGGACATCAGTAGTTGGAAAATTGTGAGCACTGGCTGGGGCATTGTTGAAGAGATTGACTGTGCCTTGATGCTTGCCCCATTCAACACCATAGCAACTAACGCTAACAGAGACACTGGAACGGAATATTCCTGGCTGTTGGGTTCAAAGGAACCACCAAGCTGGTTTTTCATTTTGAACACGTCTCTCCTCACTATGTTTGCACCCCTGGCAGGATGAACAGCATCACCATCAGCATCATACTCACATGAAATGAGGACTACATCTTGGCCTTGCTTGTGAGCCTCCATGTCTGGAAAGTAGGCCAGTACTCTCTTTTTGAGGTCAGTGGAGTGGACGCGTCCTGCAACATCAGTTCCAATTTGTTTTAGCCTTATTGTGTACAGATATACCATATTGCTGAGTTTGAAGATGGGTGCATCTCGACTGTCCATGCGAATGTCTTCAATACATACAAGATCAGCAAATGCAAGCCCATGATTTCTTTTGTCCACACCAGACTCTTCATATGTTTTTATTTCTGGGGTATTGGCTGCTTGTTATTGTGGCAAAGTAGCATGCAGTTGATACTTTAGGGTCTATATGGGGCGCCCCTACGGACCAGAGCCACACATCATTTTGTCTATGATAGAGGAAAACTCTGTTCATAGAGAAATGATGACACTTTTACACTACGATTGTCCCTCCGTTATGCTGTCCCCCAACCCCTTGTTGCTGTCCTGTACCATTTCTCTGAGTATTCTTTTTCTGTGATGGGGGAATTCCCTGTGGTGGGGGAAAAGAATACTGCCACCAAGTATTCCCACTTGGATCGTATGAGGCGAGAAGAAAGGGACGGGGATTGGGACTAGGCATCCTTCTCCTTGTAGCCCCACAGGGGATATTAAAAAAAAAAAAAAAAAAAAAAAAAAAAAAAAAAAAAGAGAGAGAGAGAGAGAGAGAGAAGGCATAAGAGGGTCTGGAAGTCCTCAGACCAGCACCCTAAGAGTTGGGTCTTTTAATGTGCGTGGATGTGGTACAGATGAGAGTAAAAGAGAAGAGATAGGTAGTATGTTTGTGAGAAGAAAGATGGATGTGTTGGCTTTGAGTGAAACTAAGTTGAAAGGGAAGGGTGAGTGTAAGTTTGGGAGTGTAAGTGGGAGGTTATCAGGAATGAAGAGAGGGCGAGGGAGGGAAGGGGTGGCTATTCTAATAAGTGAAGAGATAGGTAAACGGGTAGTGGAGTGGAAGGAGGTTTCCTCAAGGATAATGCGGATGAAGGTGAAACTTGGGAAGGAGATGTAAGTGCATATGGGCCTGGCAGTGAGAAGAGCGTAGAAGAAAGAGAGGCCTTTTGGATTGATCTAAATGAGTGCATAGAGGATTTAGGAAGAAATGTCAATGTAATAGTACTGGGAGACCTTAATGTTAGGGTAGGAAATGGTCCAATCGATGGAGTGGTTGGGAAGTGTGGACTTCCAGGAATGAATCGTAGTGGAGAGTTGATGGTGGAAATGTGTCTAGAAAGAGAGTTGATGATAGTAAATACAGTGTTTCGGAAGAAAGTCAAGCATAAATACACATGGGAGAGGGTGGTGGAGGGAAGGGTGGTAGATAGAGCGCTAATGGATTATGTAGTGGTAAATAGGATTATGATAGGAAGAGTTAAGGATGTACATGTGCAAAGGGGAGAGGGTGGGGGAATATCAGATCATTTTTTGGTGGAAGGTAAGTTGAGAGTGGAGGATAGATGGAGAAAGAGGCAAGGGACAAAAGGTAGGGAGGTTCTTAGAGTGAACTCTTTGAATGAAAAGGAAAAGGAGAAGGAGTACGAAAAGAAGCTGAAGGAGGAGTGGGAGGGAGTAAAGGGTAGAGTAGAGCTGGGTGTGGAGGAGGAATGGGGATGGTTCAAGGAGGGAGTCATAAAGTGTGCAAGGATGGTGAGTGGAACAAGAAGGACAGGGGGAAATAGAAGAAAGGGTTGTGAATGGTGGGATGAGGAAACAAAGAAGGTGGTAGAAGAGAAGAAGCGAGCTTTCACAGATTGGTTACAAAATAGGACGAGGGAGTCATATGAGAGGTACAAAGAAAAGAAAAGAGAAGTAAAGCAAAAGGTAAAGGTTGCAAAGAGGAGAGCATATGTGAAATGGGGTAAGAGTATGACAGAAAAATTTGAAAGTAATAAAAAGATGTTTTGGAAAGAAATTAAGAGAGGAAGAGGAGGCGAATCAAGTAGAGAAGAAAAGGTAAAATGTGCAGATGGAGAGATGATAATGGAAGAGAGGGCAGTAAGGGGAAGATGGGCAGAATATTTTAGGGAGTTGCTAAATGTGAAGGAGGATAGGGAAGGAAAGATAGCTGCAGTGGGAAATGCGAAGAAAATGAGAGTGATGAGTGAGGAAAATGGAGGAGAAATAAGGAAGGATGAGGTGAAGGCAGTTGTTAAGATGATGAAAGCAGGTAAGGCATCTGGTCTGGATGGATGCCATGCAGAATGTCTGAAAAAGGGAGGTACAGTGATGGTGGACTGGTTGGTGAGGTTATTTAATGTTTACTGGAGAGAGGGTAGAGTGCCGGAGGACTGGAGGAGTGCCTGTATAGTTCCACTTTACAAGGGAAAAGGGGACAAGTGTGAATGTAGTAGTTTCAGAGGGATTAGCTTGTTAAGTGTAGTTGGGAAGGCTTATGGGAGGATCTTGATTGAGAGGATTATGAGAGGAACAGAAGGTGTAATTGGTGAGGAACAGTGTGGATTAAGGACAGGTAGAGGTTGTGTAGATCAGATCTTTGTGGTAAGACAGATATGTGAGAAAGCTATAGGAAAGGGGAAGGATGTTTTTTGGGCTTTTATGGATCTGGAAAAGGCTTATGATAGGGTAGACAGAAAGGCATTGTGGGAGGTTATGCAGATATACGGGATAGGAGGAAAGCTTCTGGGAGCTGTCAAGAGTTTTTTATGAGAGTAGTAGAGCTTGTGTCAGGATTGGAAATGGAGAGAGTGAGTGGTTCGAGGTAAAGGTGGGACTTCGTCAAGGATGCGTTATGTCGCCCTGGTTGTTCAACTTATACATGGATGGGGTTGCACGAGAGGTAAATGCAAGGGTAGTGGGTCAGGGATTGGAAATGGTTAAAGAAAATGGAGAAAAGTGGAAGGTGAACCAGCTGTTGTTTGCGGACGACACTGTGCTTGTGGCAGGATCGGAGGAGGGATTGAGGAAGTTGGTGGCAGAGTTTGGAAGAGTATGTGATAGAAGAAAACTAAAAATAAATGTGGGTAAAAGTAAGGTGATGAGATGTACAAGGGGTGAAAGTGACAGTAGACTGGAAGTGAGCATTAAGGGAGAGCGACTGGAGGAAGTGGATAGTTTTAGATACTTGGGTGCAAATGTGGCAGGAAAGGGTGGAGTGAGGGTGGAGGTAGAATGTAGATTGAGAGAAGCAAGTAAATGCCTTGGTGGATTAAAGAGTGTAATGAGGAATAGACATTTGGGAATGGATGCTAAGAGGAGACTGTATGAAGGAGTGATTGTGCCAACAGCACTGTATGGGGCAGAATCATGGAACATAAGAGAGGAAGAGAGAAGGAGTTCGAATGTGTTTGAGATGAGATGTCTAAGAAGTATGATGGGGGTTACTAGGCTTGATAGAGTGAGAAATGAGGAGGTGAGGAGGAGAACAGGGGTGGAAAGGAACTGGGAGATAGGGTTGATGAAAGAGTATTAGGATGGTTTGGACACATGGAAAGAATGAGTGAAGAAAGACTAGTAAAAGAGGTATGGAATGCAGATGTGGAGGGAGTGAACATGAGAGGACGTCCTAGGATGAGGTGGATAGATGGGGTGAAGGGGGCTTTGGGGAAGAGGGGAACGTCTGTTGAGGAAGGACGGGAGAGGACAGAAGACAGGGGTGAATGGAGAATGGTTGTATATGGATGATGTTGTGATTGCATGAGGTGGAATGGGTGGGGGTGGGGGGTGGGGTAGTGTGTGTGAGCAAAATTTGACGCAGTCCGAAGGGATTTCTCCCCGTCCTCTCATTTTATGCAATGGGGGGACGGAGAGGGGGGTCGCCGATTTAATGAAGCGGCCTTGCTGTGGATGTGCTGTGTCTTGCGACACTGCTTCTGACCCAGGGCAGTGGACAAGGTGCAGGGATGACCCGTCATCCAGGAGGTGCTCAGATAAGAGGGAGGGTGGAGGGGTGTGGAGTGTATTCAGGGATGGAACGTGTGGAAATGATTTTATGCCTTTCCCTTTTTGGCTACCTCCCTTGTAAGGGGGAAAAAGCCTTGGTATATGTATGTATGTAGTTCTGTTGTATAAAGAGAATAAGTATGGCAGATGGTACCGTGCTTCTTGTGCAATCAAGTCTCCTGCATTCAGTTTGGCCAGTAGGGATTTGTCCTGCTATTTCATTGTACCCTTCCTGATATTGATATCAAGCCCAAATTTCTATGCTTTTCGAGTCAAAGACTCCCTATCTAGTGCAGGTTTGTCACAGAAGAATCATATTTTGGCGGAAGCACTTTTCTCACCGGCACTCTTGCGGGTGAACTTCTTTGAGCTATCAGCAGAGTCATCAGCAGCACTTTCTGGGGTTTCTTACGCTTCTCTGCACGCTGTAGTTTTGTTCTGTTGTAGAGGAGCCTACATGAGTCGTGGTATTTGGTCTTGTGCCGCTGTAGTGTTTCTTCAATGTCATTCCCATCATCAAGTCTTGAAAGATTGATTGATGTGGGCAAACAGCCAATCCTGTCAAAACCAACAAGAAGCTCAGTAATTGTTTTGTACCCTGCTCCCTGTGGGACACGTGTAGACTCGGCTGGACAGTGAAGCACCTCTGACGTGTCTTCCTGACAAAGAACGCACTTGTTCCAGTCAGTTTCTAGACCCTGTGTTGATGTCCCGGGCTGTAGTGGATCCACCTACTTGCAAACTTTGGTCATTGTCACAACTGGTCAAAATATGAGAAACTTATTATAATACCTGGAGTCTATATTAAATGAACATCACAGTCTAACAAAACTTGCATTCCCAAATCCAAGGTCATAATTCACAAGCCATCAGGTGAGGCTTCTGGCTCAAAATATTAAAAATGTGTTTGATTCTAATTATCTTGTGAATAATACCACATCTACTGTACCCAAAATAGCTAAATATGCCACTAGAGTAGAAAAATCTAGAGAGGGGAAAAAGGTAGAGGAAAAAGATAAAAGAGTGCACAGAGCACCACTGCTATGGCGGATACAACATTCGACAAGATATTTTGGCAGCCATTTTGTAAAATGGCAGGCACTCCGCTCATGGAATGAATCTGGAATGGCCTTATAGCCAAATATCTTCCCAAATACCTTTTTTGATTGCCTGCAGTACAGTACACAATTTCCATCCTATTGATTTGCAATTAGATTTTTTATAAGCTATTGTGTGTACCTCTGCTACTTACAAAAATAGTTCTGGGTTGCTTGACGCACTTGACGAAGTGGTCCTGTTCTCAAAATCGTAATTTTTTTTAGCTCAAACTAGTAATATTTGCCATTTCAACTGTTATGTGGACAATTGAATTACTGATGTGTGATTTCTAATACAAAGGAAAAATATTCCCACCCCTGCAATTGATTTAACTTACATATCAAAGAATTTCAAGTAAGCGATGGCGGCCATCTTGAAAAAGACCGCCATTTTTGTCACAGGTCGAATCTGAAATGAGCCTATATCTAAAAATCACAACTGAGGTTAAGTCAACCTCCGGACCAAATTCCATGCTTGCTTCATCAAACCCACAATACTTCTACCCATCTTTCAAATATGCGATGGTGGACATCTTAAAATGGCCGCATTTTTGCCTTAGGTCGAATCTGAGATGACCCTACAGGTAAAAATCACCATTGGAGTTTAGTCTACCTGCGGACCAAAATCCATGCTTGTTTCATCAAACCCACAATACTTTTACCCATCTGCAGTATTACTTGGTTATCTTTAGTAGAAAGAACAATATCGAGAACTTTCCAAGATATTTGAGTATAGCCTATGATTGGAATGCAAATTTAATGTGCACCTCCATACAGCCACTGGTAAGTTGAAATATCCAATAATGATAGCTTTGTTCTCGCTGCAAATATCTAAGATATGCTCAATATTTTGGTTTTGGGCTGGTTGTCGATAAGCAAGACCAAAAATAAATTTCTCGGACGCTGTGCGAATTTGCACGTATTTAGCGTCGATGGTCCTTAAATGAGGTTTAACCATGTCCTGTGTTTATAGACGTGATTTTGCATAAAGAAGTACACCGTCACCTGCTCTTCGTGACCGTTCGTCACTGAATATCGAGTACCCTTTTATACTATATTCCGCTAAGAAATCTCTATTTTCGGTGTTTATCCAAGATTCAGTGACCACAACAATATCATAGCTTTACAGAAAAGTTACTGCAGTAAGATCTTGGAATTTGTTTGCAAGTTACGTGCATTGACTAAACAGACTTTTAACTGCTGCCTATGAGTGAATACCTGATTTTTGTTTTCTACGAGGTCCCCTCTGCTCTTCGTTTTTAGTCCGATATGCCTCCAGTGCAGATCCAGTTGGAGCCCGTCTCGATTAAAAAGTGTTTGTTGATCGCAGAAATTATTTCACAAGTCTATGAACTCGATATTTTCGTCTGAGCACAAGAACTTAAGCGTTTATTTGTGTTCAAAGCCCTGCTGTAAAGATGCGATTGAGAATGCCGGATATCATGATCTTACTACGCTTTGGTTTTAGTCCATTAACCATACGTTTGTATTTATTCATCATTTTTACCGAGTTGGTGTTCATGATGTCATTCGTACCTTCATACACTATGTAAACTGAGTTAACATTTTCATCATCACTGAATACTTCGATGGCATTCGTGGTGTTATCGGTTTTGGCTCCGGAAAAACAATATATTTTCCTTTTTGGAGCTCTTCCACAGAATCCCCCTAACTAATGTCGTATTAATGAATGTAAGATGCCGGTAGATGGAGGTAGATGGAGGTAGATGGAGATAGAAAAATTAGGTAGATGGAGAGGTAGATCGAGGACAGGAAGGAAACTTTATAGTCTTTTTATTATGTTGCTTTGATTCAGTGGCCGACCGCGCCGACTGCGAGTGCTGAGTTGGGGAGTGGTGGAGTCGCCGTCCTGTCTAGATAAATAAACGACCGACGGGAGGGTTTAGTTGTTGCATGTTGATAGAGGTGACTGATTGTAATAATGCTGATGTAACCAAAATTGTAAGCGTACAAGCCATCTCCGTTGCGACATAATGCTTATGTAGCAATGTTACTGGAAGGACTGTAACAGCTTCTCGGATTGGAGAAAAATGTGTACGAGGAGAAATATTATTGGGCAAGGGGAAAAAGGCACGCCCTTAAGGTGTGGGACTTGTTTGAGAAGTAAATGACTATTGGATGAATGAAAAAGTGACGTCAGAACGAAGGTAGCTTGATGTGACGTTGAGAATTCCTCTCGGGATTCTTAGGGTGTACTGATTTAGACCAACACGTTCACTGAAAATTACACCCTCATTTTATTCACCCTCAATCGGAACTTAGGCAGGGGGCCTACTTACTAAGAAGAACCTGGACGTGAGTGAAACTTACGAATTAACAAGAAAACTCTAGAAAATTACTGAAGAGGGGCAGAGACAGCAAAGAGGGGGGGGAACAGCGGTGACAACAAAGGGGGTGGAACAATGAATCTCCCATAATAACACTATCTTCTGGTTCATCGTCCAAGGCAATCAAGGGACCAAACGAGTTTTGCTTCATGACAGACTCGATAGGCTTTTTCGCGTTTGCTCTGGCATTGTTTTTAATTGCGATGAATTCATCGCTTAAGGTACCGACCTGATCCGGCCCCGTTTGGAGGATGATACGAGTGGCATTTGCCAAAGATGTAAGAGGTGTTGGAGCAGGGGCCACTGCTGTAGCATAGGTTTGGGGCCCAGATATCGAGACAGCAGTATGTGGTGGAGAAGCGTTGGCACCCATGTGAGAAGTTACAAATTCTTCAAGGATTGTCACCTTGTTTTTCAATTCCATGTTCTCTGGCTGAAGATTCTCTAAGTAATTTTCAGCTGTGTATAGGCGACATATTTCCTAGAACAAATAGAAAGACTTGGCAAACCTTCCCGGCAATTGATACATGCTCTCGTCGATGGGACCATTTTGAACTTTTATGACTGAGTGGCTCTGTTTCAACAAATTCTAATTCAAAATTAAAGTATTTGAGTACTATATACGAGGGGGTGTTGAAAAGCTACTGGCTTTGGGTAAAAGAAAATACAGGAAGATCAGTTAATTATGATTTTATTCAACATATTCCCCTCTCAGATTCACACACTTATTACAACGGACCTTCAGTTTTTCTAAGCCCTGAAAAAAGAACTCGGGAAGTTGGGCCTCCAACCAGGCCTCTGTAGCAGCGATCACTTCCGAATCGGAGTGAAATTTCGTTCCCTTGAGATGTTTTTTCAATTGTAGAAAGAGCTGATAGTCGGAAGGGGCCAGGTCTCGGGAGTAAGGCGGGTGGTATACCAATTCGAAGCCAAAGTCGCGTATTTTCCGTAGAGTTTCATGAGCTGTGTGTGCTGGTGCATTGTCCTGCAAAAAGAGGACACCACGGCTCAGCTTTCCACGGCGTTTCTGCTTGAAAGCCTCACGCAATTCATCCAACATAGACATGTAGTATTCTGCGTTGATGGGGTGTGACCCTTTGGCAGGTATTTTATGAGGAGTACTCCATCTTTGTCCCAGAATATTGAAGCCAGTACCTTTTCAGATGACTTCTGGGTCCGAAACTTCTTGGGACGCAGTGAACCGCTGTGCTGCCACTCCATTGATTGCTGCTTGGTCAGAGGATCATAGTGATGAAGCCAAGTTTCATCCATGGTGACTAAACAAACCATAAAATCGGGCATCCCCGCTGCAAGCTGGTCCAAAATCGCCTTTGATGTTGTCACTCTAATGCGCTTCTGATCTGCGTTCAGGCATTTCGGCTCCCATTTTTCGGAAAGCTTTCTCATGTCCAGAATGTTGTGGATATGGCCAACTCTTTTGTGGGAAATCCCTAGAGTCTCAGCTATGACTTTAGCTGAAATCCGGCGGTCCTCGAGAATCATGGCGTGCACAGAGTTGGTTGTGGTTGCGGAAGTTGGCCGTCCTGACCGGGGTTCATCTGTGACCTCGAAATGACCAGTCCGAAACCTTGACAACCACATTTTCACTGTAGAGTATGATGGGCAGTCATCCTTCAAGACGTCCTTCATCTCACCATGGATTTCCGCAGCCCCTTTGCCTTGCAAGAAGAGGAACTTCATGAGCGCCGTGCTTCAATTTTACCAAAATCCACTGTAGGTGTTGCCATCATGCGTTGAACCCGCAAAAAGGAAAAAGATATATTGTATACCATCATACTTGTTTTGCCTATCTTCTTCTAAATAGTTGTCCTACCTCCCCTGTAAAAGTAAGAGCTCTACCCTTTCATGATACCCTCAAAGCCAGGAACTTTTCAGCACCCCCTCGTATCCCCTAATGAAAGTATTATTTACTTGGTCAATTAGTTAAAAGAGAAGAGAAGAGTGAGATAATTTTGTACAATTTTGTACACGCCACATCAGCCTAATTCTCTAGAGATAAACGACAACAAGGATAATACCATTCCCAGCTGAACATGGCAATTGACTGAAATTCCTCCGATTTCTTGCCAAGGTCTAATCCTCCTGAGAGCTAATAATATTCACTTATAATGACCTGAACCTATGGGTTTCAGAAGTATACGAATAGAATGACAGAGAGGAATATGTACGGCTCAAGATTTGTATAGATGGGTCAAGAGGGAAACATCGAGTGGTTGGAGGGCCTATTGGAGGGGGAAGGAGAGGGAAGGAGATGGAATGAGGGTTTGTTATTTTGTGTGTTGAGTGGTTGGTCAGGCGATGACGGTTGAGGGTTGCCCTCCTATGGGAGTGGGGGTTGATGGAGGGAGGGTGATGGATCACTGCACTGCTGGCACCACCCTCCCTGACATCATCTTCACTGACACTTCTTCCGCTATAATACTGACTTTTTCACCAATTGTTGGGGTCCAGTCTTATTACACCACCATGTGAGGTCTAGATGAGACTTTTATCCACCTGAGGGGGGGTATCTACTTTTACCCCTTTTACTAGCCCCCTGAAACACAACCGCGAAAAGGAAGAAAGAAAGACCTTGACGAAAAAAGGGAGAAAACGCCAACCAAGAATGTAAAAAAAAAAAAATTAATAAATAATATATATATATATATATATATATATGGGCGGTTGGGGGTAGTTCTGGCCTCTGCATAGATGTGGGGGGTGAGGGGGCTTCTCTGCTTCCCTCAGCTGAGTGAAACCTGGCAAAAGCCGCATAAGTTACACACTCCTCCTAATTACTATATCAAATTCACATGCAGCCTAGACTTTCAACGGTACGTGAGAAGGACGCGTGGGGGGCGGCTTCCTCAGCTAAAACACACACACACACACACATATATATATATATGTGTGTGTGTGTGTGTGTGTGTGTGTGTGTGTGTGTGTGTGTGTGTGTGTGTGTGTGTGTGTGTGTGTGTGTGTGTGTGTGTTTGTGTATATATATATATATATATATATATATATATATATATATATATATATATATATATATATATATATATATATATATATATAAGCTTTGCATCTACCCACCAATCCTAAAAAGGAAGAGGGCATGGAAGCTGGCGATCGACTGAAGAAAAGTCTAGCGGTGGCCATCTAAAATATATATACAAATCTTCTATTTCTGAAACGGAAGGAGAGGGGGGTTACGATGGGAACTGGATTCCCTAATTTGGAAATAGTTGTCTTGGCGTAGCCATATAAAACATAATCCTGAGATGGTTTAGGTAGGAGGGGTTGGAAGCAGGAGTTGGGAAATATGATGGCTAAATTAAACTGCCTCTGGCTAAATTAAACTGCCCACCTTGTAATACTGATATAACTGCGGATGGGATAAAGATATGTGCTGGTTATACTATGAAACTATGAAATGCAATTGGAGGTCGGTGACTAAGTTCTACCATGTGAATAAAACTCTGGAATTGTCATGCGGCACAATGCTGTGCCCATCAGGATTTTTTTTTTTTTTTTTTTTTTTTTCCCCTGAAAGCACTTTTAAGTGGGCCATTTAAAGTGCGCTGGTGACGTAATCGGAAGTGTAGCTTGCATTTGCTAAATTGTCGCACTCCTATCCAATTCCTAATAGTGACCTGCCCCATAACACCGAGCACATAGGGCAAAGTTGACAGCTTCGGGTGCAGCTAAGCGCCTCCTGGCCTCCTCTCGTAGGCTCCTCTCCCACCACCGCCATTTAAAGCACATCCTACAATACCTTTTCAGTTTATTTACACTAAACATGTAGTGTCACACAGCCCTAGCCCAGGAATTCAACGGGAACATCGGAAGATTCCCATATGGACAGCTGTGTGAATACATCCAGAGAAGAAATAAGAAATGTCAGAACATTGGTTACAAAGTACCAAACGATAACGTCCAAATCCTGATAAATCCGATACAGTCAGAAGGCAACTGTGTGAAATCTATACATATATCTACCATTCAACCCTTGACATAGTATAGGGATGGGCTTCGGGTGGATTTCCTCCCTTCAATAGAAATGTCTATCTTTCACACCCTGTCTGTGGTATTGGCTGCATGTTATTGCTGGGTTAAAAGCTACTCAGTAGCATGCAGCTGATACTCTAGGATCTATTAGGGCGCCCCTACGGATCAAAGCCACACATCATTTTGTCTGTGAGAGAGGAAATCTCTATTCATAGAGAAATTATGCTACTTTATTATACTGCGACTGTCCCTCCGGTATGCTGTCCCCCCACTCTTAATACTGTCTTGTACCACTTCTTTGAATATTCATTTCCTTTTTCGCTGAACCCTGTGGTAGGGAAGAAAAAATACTGCCACCAGGTGTTACCACTTCGTATAAGGCA
>NC_134803.1:19319720-19322220 GCF_046742065.1 Oratosquilla oratoria | reverse complement strand
TCTTTCCTGGATTTAAGGTCCGGACTCACTAAAACTCCCAAGACTCTCTCGCACTCAGTTTTATCTAAAAACGTGTTATCTAAGCTATATCTACTTTTGGGGTTGTATAACCCTTCGTTTGATACGCTGCACTTTGAGATATTGAAGTTCATTTGGCATTTCACCGACCATGTGAACAATTTGTTAAGATCATCCTTCAGAATATCGGCGTCGTCTCCTGACCTAATTTGGCGTCCTATTTTAGTGTCGTCCGCAAACTTACTAACATCACTATAAATCCCAACGTCCAAGTCGTTTATGTACATAGTGAACAATAGGGGACCCAAAACCGAGCCCTGGGGGACCCCACTAGAAACACTGCCCCACCTGGATTTTACACCATTTATGGTGACCCGCTGTTTTCTACCACTGATCCAAGCTCTAATCCATTCTAACAATTTTCCTCTTATGCCATGGGCCTTGATTTTTTATTTAGTAGTCTCTGGTGTGGCACCTTGCTAAAGTCAAGGTAAATAACACCATAACTATCATTGTTATCTGACGCCTTATATACTTTAGTGTAAAAAGATAGAAGACTAGTCATACATGACATACCCTTGGAGAAACCATGCTGTGTGTCACGAATCAAATTATGTCTCTCGATGTGTTCTCTGAGTATATTAACTATTATTGATTCAACTGGTGTCAAACTGATTGGCCTGTAGTTGCATATAGACAATTTAACTCCCTTCTTAAAAACAGGAGCAACGTTTGCCTGTCCCCAAGCAATAGGGACAAAACCAGTGTCTATCGACTTATTGAAGATGTCTGTTAACTGGTAGCAGATATCAAATTTACACTCTTTAAGCACTCTCAGAAAAAAACATCTGGACCCGGCGATTTTGTAGATTTAAGTCTTTCAATCTGCTTGACTACTTTTACCTAAATAATACCAATATTAGATAGTCTGCTTTCTTCATCCCCACTGAAAATCGGATCGCAGTCAGGTACCTCATCTAACCTCTCTTTAGGTTAGAGAATGTGGGAGCAAATTGAAAGTGAATATTAAGGGGGAGAGACTGGAGGAAGTGGATAGCTTTAGATACTTGGGCCCGAATGTGGCAGGAAAGAGAAGAGTGGAGGTGGAGGTAGAATGTAGATTGAGAGAAGCAAGTAAATGCCTTCGGGGATTAAAATGTGTAATGAGAAATAGACGCTTGGGAGTGGATGCTAAGAGGAGATTGTATGAAGGAGTGATTGTGCCGACGGCACTGAATGGGGCAGAAACATGGGATATAAGAGAGGAAGAGAGAAGGAGTTTAAATGTGCTTGAGATGATATGCCCAAGAAGAATGGTAGAGATCACTAGGCTAGGTAGAGTGAGAAACGACGAGGTGAGGAGAAGAGCGGGGGTGGAAAAGGAGTAGAAAGATAGAGTTGATGAAAGAGTATTGGGATGGTTTGGACAGATGGAAAGAATAAGTGAAGAAAGATTAGTAAAAGAGATGTAGAAGGCAGAGGTGGAGGAAGTGAACATGAGGGGGTGACCAAGGATGAGATTGATGGATGGGGTAAAAGGGCCATTGGAAAAAAGGGGAACGTCTGTTGAGGAAGGGAGAAGACAGAAGATAGGGGTGAATGGAGAATGGTTGTGTACGGAAGATGCTGTTTGTGATGCATGGAAGGGAGTGAGTGGGGGATGGAGGGAGGGAGCATGTGTGAATGATAGTTTGACGCAGCCCGAAGGGATTTCTCCTCGTCTTCTCTTTGAAGCGGCATTGTTGTGACTGTGCTGTGTCTTGCTACATTGTTTCTGACCCAGGGCAGTGAGCGAAATGCAGGGATGACCCATAATTGAGGAAGAGCCAAGATAAGAGGGAGGGAGTAGGGGTGAAAGGGAATGGAGTATGTGGAGATGGAATGGGTGAGCGTGGATTTCATACTTTTTTTTTTTTTTTTTTTTTTTTTTTGCTACCTCCCTTGTACATACATACATACATATACCAAAGGTTTTGCCCCTTAAAAGGGAGGTAGCCAAAAAGCAAAATGCATAAAAACCATTCCCACCCATTCCATCCCTAATACACTCCACTCCCCTCCACCCTCTTCCCTCAATTTTATCTTGGCACCTCCTCGATGACGGGTCATCCCTGCATCTTGTCCACTGCCCTGGGTCAGAAGCAGTGTCACAAGACACAGCACATCCACAGCAAGGCCGCTTCATTAAATCGGCGATCCCCCTCTCCGTCCCCTCATGCAGAATAGGAGAAAGACGGGGAGAAATCCCTTCGGGCTGCGTCAAATTTTTCTAACACATACTACCTCACTCCCATCCCCCCGCCCATACCACCTCAAGCATCACGACATCATCCATATACAACCATTCTCCATTCACCCCTGTCTTCTGTCCTCTCCCGTCCTTCCTCAATAGACATTCCCCTCTTCCCCAAAGCCCCTTTCACCCCGTCCATCCATCTCATCCTAGGTCGCCCCCTCATGTTCACTCCCTCCACATCTGCCT
>NC_134803.1:19279720-19314720 GCF_046742065.1 Oratosquilla oratoria | reverse complement strand
TGGATTCTGAAAGAATGCAGGAATGAACTGGCAGACAAAATACATAGCATACTAAACAGTTCCTTGAAAGAAGGAAAAGTTCCAGAAGATTGGAAAAAAGCAAATATAGTACCTATATATAAAGGAGGAAATAAAGAAGAACCTACAAACTATAGACCAGTCTCTCTAACAAGTACAATAGCAAAAATTTGTGAAAGAATTATCAAAAGTAGATGGATAAAATATTTAGAAAAAAACAAAGTGTTAAATCCAAGGCAATTTGGATTCAGACAAGAACGATCATGCGTCACCAATTTAATATGTTTCTATTCAAGGCTAATAGATATAATACAAGAAAGAGATGGATGGGCGGACTGTGCATTTCTAGACCTAAAGAAAGCTTTTGACAAAGTACCACATAAGAAGTTGCTTAAGAAATTAGAAACTGAAGGATGAATACAGGGAAAACTACTAAATTGGATGGAAGACTTTTTGCAAGAAAGAAAAATGAGAGTAGTGATAAGAAACCAACACTCAAAATGGGATGAAGTAATAAGCGGTGTTCCGCAAGGAACAGTACTGGCCCCAATAATGTTTGCTATATATATTAATGATATGGATGAAGGAATAGAAAGCTATATGAGCTTCTTTGCAGATGATGCAAAACTACTGAAAAGAGTGGAAACTGAAGAAGATTGTGAATCACTACAGAGAGATCTAAATATAGTACAGGAATGGAGTAGGAAGTGGGAGATGGAGTTCAATACAAAAAAGTGTAGTATAATGGAATTTGGAAAAAGCAAAAACAGAATAACAGGAGCATATAAATTGGGAGAAGAAGGAATAAAAAAAGTAGAAAATGAGAAGGACCTGGGAGTCATTGTTATGAATAATATGTCACCTGAGAAACATATAGATATGATTTTTGGAGAAACTTATAATTTAATAAGAACAATCAAAGTTGCATTTACATACCTGGATGAAGAAATGGTGAAGAAAATCCTAATCACCCTGATAAGACCAAGATTGGAATATGCAGCAACGATATGGTCACCAAGTACAAAAAAATGTATAAAAAAAAATTGAAAGAATACATAGAGCAATTACAAAACTGGCACCAACGCTCTCAAAACTATCATATGAAGAGAGACTAGAAAAACTTGAACTACAGACACTAGAGCAAAGAAGAGAGAGAGGAGATTTGATAGCTATTTACAGAATCATGAAAGGCATAGAAATTACTGATAGAGAGAATCTGATAAAATGGGATAACAGAAATACAAGAGGACACGGAAAGAAAATAAAAAAAGACAGCTACAGAAGAGACTTGAAAAAGAACAGCTTTCCTCACAGAGTAATAAACAGTTGGAACAAGTTAGATGAGAAAGTGGTGTGTGCAAAAACAATACATGAATTTAAAAATAGTTTAGATAAAATGAGATATGAAGACGGGACCCTACGAGCATAGCTCCCCTTCCCGTAAAATACACCTAGGTACAACTAGGTAAATACACACACACACACATATATGTCATGCGCCATCGATCGATCCATCCTTCGCGCAGCAATCGATCGATCGCGCAACCATCGATCGATCGCGGCTGTGCATTCGATGGATGTCCCTATCCTGATCACTATACCAGTTCCAAACCATTAAATTCAATGAAGAAGTGGTCATTGTACAATTTTAAACTATTATTCACTTATTTATATATTTATTCATTTATTTTAGATTAATCTCCATTCAGTGAGAAGTGAAATCTCTTCCTCACAACGCCTGAGCCGGTTTTCCAAATTCTTACTGCCGTTACAAGCCATATTCGCCCTTTTTCTAATGATACAAACAACAAAGGAAAACAGAAACCAAAAGTGAATACAAATAATCAAACTCAAGTTAATATCTTACCAATGTTACTCTGCTTTATTGTGTACTCTTAACAGCTGATAGCCAAAGCAGTCAGCTGTTTAAGTCTCTGTGCAAAACCGCTGTCGTTCACGTACATTTCACGCAAGCCCAAATCCACAACCTTTCTCCCGTGCGCTTGAGCAAAGTGAAAGAAACAAGCTTCGACCTTCTGCATAGACAGGATATCATTTGTAGCTTCCATCGTAGCACGTTCAAAGTCACTTCTGTAAATATTGACCCTGAGATCCAGACCGCGTTGTGATGCAGCTTCTTAGATGGCTGAGAAGATACGACAGTAAGCGTCTTCGGTTTTCTTGGTTGTCAACACGAAAAGGAGAGGCAGCATTTGCCCCATCACTGGTGCATGCAGGGTGTAGAGTTGATAAAACAATCCCGGGGAGACGTCAAAAGTGCCACAGGTAGAGTAAGGTCTGTAACACTACGAGGTAAGCCCGGCTGGTTTTTACGACGCTGCCTCTGAATCATCCTTTTGATCCTCGACTCTTCCGGAAGTTATCCATGAACCTCTTCTGGAAGATGGCTGGAGAGTTTTTGGCATATTATCCGCGAGGTCCCTTCCAAAGTTTCTTTGGCGATGCGCCTAATCCTGGTCCATGTATATTATGAGCTTTTGTGGTTACTATCACATCATCAACAGTTACAGCTTTTCCTGAACAGGCATGGTCCTCGCAGCGCCAGTATATTTTTTCCTAAATACATTTGTTTTTGGTGTAAAGAAAACCTTCGGATGAAAGTTTTTCCCTCCTTTTTGAGCAACGAACAATTCTGCCATGTTTTCTTTGTATTGTATTTGAATGAATATAGTTCAAGGAATTATTTTGAAAATAGAATATCCACTTTATGTACAGACAAGAAAGTTTTTTCCTCCTTTTTGTATTCGAATGAATATAGTTCAAGAATTGATTTTGAAATTAGTACATATGTACAGTCAAGAAAGTTAATTAGGGAGGGCACCAAGTTTTTGGTGGATATTTCAGTTATTGCTGTTGAGCGTGAACACAGGCTTGCATTTTCCGGTGATTTTATGTACATAATCACGTCGATATCTGAAATTTCGACATTTTGTCGCAGTCGACATTCTGTCGTTTCGACGTTCTGTCGTTTCGAAGTTCTGTCTTTCGACATTGTGTCGTGCACCGGCTAAAAGATATCGAAACGCGGACGAAATAATAAAAATAATTGCTTATGAATATAATGGCGGAAGAAACTCTGGAATATGTCAGAGGAATAGCACATAACTATCAAATGAACTAAAGTTTTTCTTTTTCATTTCTTTATTTTTACCTTTCATAAAAATGTAATTATTGTACAATACCCATTTTTTTATTTGTTTTATAGAATAAGAACACAAGAATGAAAGAGACTGCTAGGCAGTTCCATGTCCATGGACTTTTGAAGTCAAAAGATCGCGCAATCAGTCCTAGAATCTAAATTGCTTTCTCAGAGGCTGAAATACACTGCTTGGATGATTTGAGATCGTTACTGATAATTACGCCGAGATCTTTTTTTACTATTCACTTTTGTTAACGAGTTTCCAAATAACTTGTAATCGTACTTACTGTTATTTTTACCTATGTGCATTACCTTGCATTTACTTGTGTTAAATTTCATTAGCCACTTTTCAGACCATTGCTGTAATTTATCTAAATATTCTTGAATATCTAGATGGTTTAAGTGATCATTTGCCACTCCGCACAGTTTTGTATCATCAGCAAACTTGGAAACAGTAGATTTTAGTCCATGGTCTATATAATTTATATATACTATGAATAGAAGTGAGAAGTGGCCCAAGAACGGAACCCTGAGGAACTCCACTTGTAACATTTTTCCATCTAGAAGTTTTTCCATTTAAAACAACTCTCTGTTTTCGATCATTCAACCAATTACTAGTCCAACTTAATAGGCTACCACTTATTCCGTGTGAAGCTAATTTAGCGTGAACGGTCAACTGGTCCCCAAATCTGCACCCCTAGGACAACTGGTCCACAAAAAATAGGACATCTCGTCCCCAATATATATATTTTTTTTACAACAATCTATTTATTTAAACAATAGTTTTGAGATATTTAGCAAGAATCAAAATACCATAATATATTATGTACAGCACTATATTAAATAATACACAGGTATTATATTTTACTCAAAACAATACGTTGGATTGACCACCTCGCAGGCTTTGGCTGATACCACGCAGTAGGTCTAGGATAGTTTTCCTGTCTTCTTTGTAGTCCGTCACCAGGTTGTACAGGCGAACCTGGAGCTCGATGTAACTCGGCTTGGAAATGTTCTTATTTGTGTACATCAAGCCATTGAGGAGGATCTTCTGACCACCCCTCTGTGAAGTGATGACCTGTAGCTCGTCTGACATGGTTGAGTAGCTCAGTAAAACTGAGATGACTTGTCCTGATATGCCAGGTTTATATACTGACCTTGCCTAGGTGTTGAGTAGATTCTGTGGTGTGAAAGAGGTGTGACCCAAGAGGTGGGGGTGTGAAAGAGGTGTGATAAGCACTTTTTGTGCAAACATAGAGCACATCTGAGGTGTGGCCCAAGCAGTGGAGTGTGAAAGAGGTGTGATTAGCACTTTTTGAACAAACATAGAGCACATTACATTACTGGTGAAGCACAAATGTGTTTATTGGACTTTATCTTATGTTTAGTAACATATATAATAAAATAAAGTTAAAAACCACCAAAACATAAAAAAACATATATACGAACAATAGAGAATACATTTGGACAGTTTTTAGAAAATTTATTTTGAGGAGGAGTTGACCACCCAACTTGTCATTCGGGGACCAGTTGTCCTAGGGGAGGACTTTTGGGGACCAGTTGACCGGGGACCAGTTGTCCTACAATAATTCCGTACACGTTGGGCTCGAGCCTGCAACTTGTTTGGGACAAGGGGGTGACCCGACCCTGGACGTTTCGGCCTCAAGAAATTGTCAACCCCGGACGTTTCGGCTCCATTCATATATAACGCTCTTAAGTTATGTCTTATTTAAACTTATTTGGCACCAAAAGGAAAATTTCATTATATTTATTCATAAATAAATAGATAAATAAATAAAAGTAAAGAAAAATAGAAATAATAAATTAAGCAAAGTAGTTATGTTGGTGCTTCAAAAATAAATAAATAAAAATAATTATTGGCATTTTGGTATTCTAAATTTGAAGTAGACAAAAGTAGACGTGGAATAAATTTCTAACTTATTTGATTTTAAAGAACATCAGAAGACTAAATGTCCAATTTTAGAAGACTAATTGTCAGAAGACTAACTAGTGGAAGACTAATTGTCCAGAAGACTAATTGTCAAAAGACTAAATGTCCAACATCCCATGTTACCATGGAGGTCATAAAGACAAATAGGGGTGGAGTCCAATTGTATTACAATGGTTACAGATATGTTAACAAATAAAAGAAAATATTATATAAGATGGCAATGTGTTAAACAGAGGAGTGGTTGCTAGATAAATAAATAAAAGTAAAGAAAAATGTAAATAATAAATTAACCAATGTAGTTATGTTGGTGCTTCAAAATATAAATAAATATAAATAATTATTGGCATTTTGGTATTCTAAATTTGAAATAGACAAAAGTAGACGTGGAATAGATTTCTAGCTTATTTGATTTTAAAGAACATCAAAAGACTAAATGTCCAATTTTAGAAGACTAATTGTCAGAAGATTAACTAGTGGAAGACTAATTGTCCAAAAGACTAATTGTCAAAAGACTAAATGTCCAACATCCCATGTTACCATGGAGGTCATAAAGACAAATAGGGGTGGAGTCCAATTGTATTACAATGGTTACAGATATGTTAAAAAATAAAAGAAAATATCATATAAGATGGCAATGTGTTAAACAGAGGAGTGAAGGCTGTAAAGGAGGTCTGACCGGCGATCTCACAGTAAGTATGAGAGCCATGGTATTTTACTTTTCAAAAAATTATCTCCTGGTAGTTTTTGGAAGCTATACAGATTTTCATCTATATTTAGCATCTTAATTAGTAATATGATACATGTAAGTTTGCCTAACCCTAATACAGATCCTTAGCCACCAAAAACAGACTATAGGACTTTATTACGGGGATGCACAAAATATTGAAACTTTGCCTTCAACTATTATTGAATCGTCAACAACCCGAACCAATGAAATTCGATAATTAAACTATCAGTTAATGATTTTCTTCAATATTTTAGTAATTGACGGCATCTTTTGATAAAGTTAACCCATCTCACTAGGCAGCAGCGATCGCAGTGGCCCTCTTGTGCACGGAGGACATTTCAGTATAGATCATTTAACTTTGAATATTCAACACTCTTAAGATTTATGATTTTAGCGATTATTCTTTTTTCTCTCTTTTTTATTTTCTTTAAACTAGCTGTTGTGGTAACCAAGGAATTTTTAAAATACACACAAAAGTTTCTAGTTGGACATGATAGCTGTAAGAGGCCGCTAGATAGAGGTAGACATTTAAGGTAGATCAGAGTAGATCGAGAGGTAGATGGAGAACGAATGCTAATCCAGGGTCAGTTGTTATGAATACTTATGAAAACAACGGCCGGACGGCCGACAGGCGCCAAGGATAACTGAGTTAGACTCGCGCCTTGTATATATTTAAAAGTGCGGAGTGTCGCCTGGTGTGTAATATTGTTTTGACTATTGTAACTGTGAGCGGACAAGCCATTTTTTGTTACGACATAATGCTTACATTGTGACATAGATTAGAAGAGTATAACAGCCTCTCTAATTGGAGAAAAAGGTGGAGGAGAAAAATCATTGGTGCAGAAAGGAAAGTCACGCCCTTAAGGTGTGGCACTTGTTTGAGGAGTAAAAGACTATTGGATGAATGAAAGAGTGATATCAGAACGAAGGTGGCTTGACGTTACGTAGAGAGTTCCAGGTGGGATTCTCGAGGTGTACTGATTTAGACCAACAAGCATCAGAACGACTACACCTATTTTATTCACCCCTCAAGAAACTAATTTAGAACAAAGAGAATAGAAACGCTCTGAGAGAAGAAGACGGGGGTGACAGTGGCGGCAGCTCGGGGAACTTCAATTTCCTCCGAAGAGAAGTGACAAGACTGGTGCGTGAAGTTGTGCAGGATAAGTCTACGGGAGTACAGCAACCACAACCAAGCGTGTGTTGGTTTCAAGGGACGACAAGACGAGGAACGAGGGGTCTACAACACTACGAGCAACTACTACGAGTGGAACAAAGCGATCTTCAAGGTGATCATCTACAAGACGATCTTCAAGGCAGTGAGTGATGAGGCTGAGGAACGACGTCGCTGGCGAACGACAAGGCTGAAGAGGGACGTCGAAAGGAAGTTGACATCGCAAGGAACAATACGTGGAGGCAGCCAAGCTAAAGCAAGGTATGAACAATCCGAACGCGAACGTGTTGAGGCATGAGGTTCACTCCTCAAATATCAATATTCCGAAATTTACGGGGGAAGCAAATACCTATGGGGTCAACAAATACCTTAATTTGATAAACACTCTTATTGTGAGTAAAAACATTACTGATGAAAAAAGAAAAATAGAAAATCTAAAGGAGAATATAGACCCTGAAAATGGGAGGGCTAGGTTTATCACTAATTTCCAGCAAATGGAAGAGATCGACCAATACGAAGTATATAAGAAAGCCTTCATTAAACATTTTATGTCCAAATGTGACCAGGATCCTATCAGGTCTATGGTAAAAATTATTAAAGAAGTTAGAACAAGTGAAACAGACACAGAATACTTAGCTAGACTAGATAGATGGTCAAAAGACATGAATTCTATCTTGAAAGATTCAGACTGGATAGAAAGATCTAGTGACAAAATGAAAATTTCTCAGGTAATCAAATTGATCACATTTGGATTGTTAGCCAAAAATTCTGATGACTTAACGGCAGAAAAGCTGTATAAAGATCTCAAGTCAAATATAAGTTTAGGAGAAGTAGATTATCTTCTTCAAGGATACAGTGAGACCAGAACGATAAACTCATATGTAATGACCGTGGGCTAACATAGGAACACTAGAGAGTTGAGAAAAGCTGAAGTAGTACATAGACGGCATGTTAGAAGTCCATCCAGGGATGCTAGAATTCTATGTTTTAATTGTAATACCTGGGGACACAAAGCACAAGACTGTTTTTATGGAATTATTTGCAGAAATTGCAAATACGAAGTTCATACGGAGTATCAATGTAGGAACACACCATTCTGTATTTATCATAATAAGATAAGTCATAGGACTCATGAATGCCGAAATTTCGGATACCCCCAGAGCTGAGAGGAAAACCCCCAGACACAGAATAAATAATTTCAGAACTCCCCATATATATACCGATAGGCGGTATTGTGTTAAATATAGGAATACAAGAGAGATGAAAGAAACTGACAAACTGATAATTACTATTGGAAGAACTTCTGTAGGACCTCTCATTGCGGGTAGAGTGTTCAATAAGCCTATTCAAATATTTATTGACACAGGGTCTGTAGTTAATGTAATTACCAGTAAAGTTTTAAACCAGTTGAACCCAGGAGTGAAAATATTGGAACCAATCCGTTACTCATTGCAAGGAGTAACTGGAAATCAGTTAAAAACATTAGGTAAGGTTGAACTAGAAGTTATCTTATATACAAATGAACATTTGTACATTCCGGTGATAGTGGTAGAAGAATCTGGTTTTCCAGGAGATTTATTGATAGGATTTGCAACTATGAGACAAGAAAACATGGTAATATGTCCTGCTGACTTAGGGATTTTAGTGAAGTCACAGTTAATCTCATTTTTTAATCAACCAGACTTAAGACCAGTGACAGGAATCAATGAATCCCTTGATAACATTTCTATCTTAGATAACGAGGCCGAGCGGTCCAGACCAACAGAAAGTAAAGCAACTTGTGAACCCAACTCAGATGTTCAGGAAATCCCAGAAATTACTAAGTTATCAACGACTGAAGCTTTGCTAATTGTAGATGGTGGTGTAACAAGGTCGACATTGTTGCATCCCATGTCAATTAATGAGGTTAAAGTGTGTTTGAAAGGAGTCAATGTAGACTCTGAAATAATTACAGTCCAGGAATCAGTTAAAATAAGAGGGTTGAAGTGGGACTCAGGGATTTATAAGTCATATATGAACAGAGTAGAAGTACTAGTAATTAACACTATGAATAAGGATATAGTTTTAAGAAAAGGTACACAAATAGGATGTTTTCAGGTGTGTACAAAACCCATTAAGATTATAAATGAGAATAGTGAGGAGATAGAATTACCAATTTCATCAATCTGTTCAGTTCAAGAAGGAATAGATTTAAGAAATAGATATAAAGATTTATTAAAATCAACTAATTGCCCTGAGTTGGATGAAAGTTTTCTTGCTTTGCTTGTAAAGCACAATAAAGCAATTGCTTTGCCGGGGGACGCCTTAGCCAAAACTGTTTTAAAACATCATATTAAATTAAAACCAGGAACACAGCCTATTTACATACCCGCCTACAGAGTTCCTCACTCTAAATTAGCAATAGTAGATAAACTGATCACTTAAATGTTATCACAGGATATTATTGAACATAGTAATAGTGAGTGGAACTTCCCTTTGATTTTGGTGCCAAAGTCAGATGGTACTATGCGCCCAGTTATTAATTATAGGGAATTGAATAAGCACACCATTCGTAACAGGTTACCATTACCCATTATTGGTGACATTTTGAGAAGTTTGGGAACTGAGAATAGATATTTTAGTACTAAAGATATCAAATCAGCTTTTTGGCAAATAGGGTTGCATGAAGACTCAAGAGAGTTCACAGTATTTTCTACTCCAACGGGACATTATGAGTTCAAGAGAATACCATTTGGGTTATGTAATAATCCATTAACTTACATGAGATTAATGAATACTATTCTAGATGGATTGTTAGGAAATACTGCCAGTGTATTTCTAGATGACAGTGAAGCACTTTCAGAAATTAGATTTGATATTCTCAAGACTAGTAGAAGCAGGATTAAAAGTAAAACTTGAAAAATGTAAGTTCTTGCAAGACAGTGTTATTTATTTGGGACATAAGATAGACAGACATGGACTTAGTACAGTGAATTCAAAGGTTGACGCTATCAAGAATTTTCCGGTTCCGACCAATGTAGACAAGGTTAGGAGCTTTTTGGGATTGACAGGATATTATAGAAAATTTATTCAACGATATGCTGACATTGCTAATCCATTAAGTTCTTTGTTGAGGAAGGATTTAAAGTTCATATGGGAACCTGCACAGCAGCAGGCTTTTGACAAGTTGAAAGATAAACTCACGAGTTCCCCCATTCTAATATTTCCTGATTATGAAAAAGAAATCATTCTTTGTACTGATGCATCTGACATAGGATTAGGAGGCATACTGATGCAAGAGAGAAATGGAACTTTGAAGCCGATCGCTTACACATCAAGACTGTAATAGTGCGGAGAGAAACTACTCTATAACAGAAAGAGAAACTTTAGCAGTAATTTATTCTTTAGAAAGTTTTAGGGATATGATATTAGGGTATCCAACAGAGTTTGGAATGATCATACAGCTATTCAGAACTTATTTAAGCATTAGAATCTAAGGGGCCGACTTGCTAGGTGGTTTGCAATACTTCAGTGCTATGAAGTTCAATTTGAATATATTCCGGGTAGAAAGAATGTGGCTGCAGATGCACTATCTAGAAACATTAGTCAACCAATGACTGGGACTGGGTTGATTAATTTTGTTTGTAGTATAGAGGAATTAGTAACTTTAGATGAGGAAATGTTAATAAGAGAACAGAGGGATGATAAGACATGTGAATCATTAATCAAGTATTTGATGAACCAAAGAGGAAATCCTCCAAAGCTACCAAAGGGGTATAAGATAGAGGAATTTCAATTGATTAATGGACTTTTGTATAGAAAAACAGTTGTAAGTGGGAAAGATATTTTAGAGGTCCTGTAAATCAGTTGGTAATACCCCAAACTCTTGTAAATGAGATATTGAAGTTACTTCATGATAGTGATTGTAGCTCACATCCAGGAAAGGATAAAATTTATAGACAAGCACAACTTAAATACTTTTGGCCAGGTATGAAGAAATCTATATATGATTATAGAGAAAATTGCTTAAATTGTGTTAGGGTGAAAGGATATAAACCAAAACCTGCTCCTATACAGTACTTACCTATCCCATTCCACAAAAACCTTGGGAAAGAGTTCACCTGGACACATTAGAGCTACCTATGTCTGAGAATGGATATAAATATGCATTTGTTGCTATTGATTATTATTCAAGATTACAAAGGATTACAAAGGCGGAGCATGCCGACAGGAGACCTTTTGATCCATATCTAGGTCGGATGCAAAAAAAAAAAAAAAATCATATTAATAATAAAATAATAAATAAAAAATATAATAATGTAAATAACAAATAAAATACATAAATGAATGCATAGGTATAGTTAAAATAATAAACAAACAGGTAAATAGTAAATAATAAACTGACATATAACTAATGATAAATGAAAATCAGACAGACAAATGATAACAAAACAAAAACAAATAATATAAGATAAATTATAATCATTACAGCATCTTACTTAGGTATTTATCTAAATGATTCTTAAAGCTTCGAACTGAACTACATTGCACTACCTGTGCAGGAAGTTTATTCCATTCATTAACTACACGGTTGGCAAAGTTGTTTCTACCTACTTCCAAATTGAATCTATTTCCGGACAGTTTGAGACCATTGTTTCTTGTCTGATTCTCATTCAATGTGAAAATTTTGTCACTTTTGATGTTGTCAATTCCCTTTAAAATCTTAAAGACCTGTATCAAGTCACCTCTGAGTCTACGCTTTTTTTTAGGGAAAACAGATTCATGTGCTTTAGTCGATTTTCGTATGATTTATTTTTGATATTTGGAATCAGTTTTGTGGCTCGCCGTTGTACTTTTTCCAGTCTGTCAATATCTTTAATCAGATTCGGTGACCATACGGAAACAGCATATTCCAAATGTGGACGAACTAACGATTTATATAGCTTGTTAATGAGTGATGGACTTTTGAAATCAAAAGATCGCGCAATCAGTCCCAGAATCTTATTTGCTTTCTCAGAGGCTGAAATACATTGCTTGGATGATTTGAGGTCGTTACTGATAATTACGCCGAGATCTTTTTCACTATCCACTTTTGTTAACGAATTTCCAAATAACTTGTAATCGTACTTACTGTTATTTTTACCTATGTGCATTACCTTGCATTTACTTGTGTTAAATTTCATTAGCCACTTTTCAGACCATTGCTGTAATTGATCTAAATCTTCTTGAATATCTAATTGGTTTGAGTGATCATTTGCCACTCCGCACAGTTTTGTATCATCAGCAAATTTGGAAACAGTAGATTTTAGTCCATGGTCTATATCATTTATATATACTATGAATAGAAGTGGCCCAAGAACGGAACCCTGAGGAACTCCACTTGCAACACTTTTCCATCCAGAAGATTTTCCATTTAAAACAACTCTCTGTTTTCGACCATTCAACCAATTACTAGTCCAACCTAATAGGCTACCACTTATTCCATGCAAAGCTAGTTTAGTAAGTAGTCTTTCCTGTGGGACGGTATCAAAAGCTTTTGCAAAGTCTTGGTATATTAAATCTATATTGTTTCTTTTGTCATAATTCGAGATAACTGTGTTGTAGAATTCGAGTAAGTTAGTCATGCAAGAACGTTTCCGTCTGAAACCATGCTGGCTATCATTTACCAAACGGTTACTTTCTAAATGATGTTCGATAGCATCTCTGATAATAGTTTCCATTATTTTTCCTACGACTGAAGTCAAACTTATAGGCCTATAGTTATTTGGTTTCTTTTTGTCACCTTTTTTGAATATGGGAGTAACGTTAGCTAGCTTCCATTCTCTTGGGACATCTCCGGATATGATGGATTTCTTGAAAATAATTTATAATGGAACAACAATCTCATTTTTCATTTCCTTTAAGATTCTATGGCCCTGGTGTTTTATTAACTTTGAGTTTGTCTATACACCTTTTAATTTTTTCTTTTGTTATATTTACCGTAGTGAGTAAGTTTACCAAAGACTTTTCACAGGTTTCAGTTTGGGATTCACTTTGAGGTGTTTCGTTTACGAATACCGAGCTAAAATAATTGTTTAAGATATTACACATTCCTTCATTTGAATATTCAAGTTGACCGTCAGCAGATAATAGTGGACCAATGTGATTCCTATCAACCTTTTTATCTCTAATGTAACTATAGAATTCTTTGGGATTCTCTTTGGATTTCTCAGCGATGTTCATTTCGTATTGTCGTTTTCTTTTTCTTATTGTCGTTTTCTTTTTCTTATTGTCTTTTTTAAATCTCTCTGTATTGATACATAAGTTTCATAGACATTAGATGCACCCGAGCACTTATATTTCTTATAAGCCTGTCTCTTTTTAGCAATACTTTTTTCAGTTTCTTTGTCGAGCCACTTTGGGCGAGCCTGATTTGGGGGACGTCTGTCCTTAAAAGGAATGTAAGTTTGAATCATCTTAGTGAGCGTATTGTGAAATATTTCCCACATCTGATCTACAGGCCTTTCGTTTAATTTTGCCTCCCAATCTGTAAGCTGAAGCTCCTGACGTAGTCCTATGAACTGAGCTTTACTGAAATCGGGTATTTTAGAAGCACAAGTATCTATTCTAAAATTGTTTAGGAGTTTGAATCTGACTAAGTTGTGATCGCTATTTGCAACAGATTCACCGACTTCTACATCACTTACCATGCTTTCGCGGCTAGTGATCAAAAGATCGAGTAAGTTTCCATATCTTGTGGGCTCTTTTACATGCTGAATTAAGTAATTGTCACCAAGAAAATCAATCAAGCGATTACCTATATGGCCATATTCAAGGGTCATCCAATCAATGTCAGTAAAATTGAAATCACCCATTATCAATAAATCCCGGTTGCAGAAACTAGACAGTTCTTGAAATAGCAGTTTGTCGTCTGCTAATGATAATGTCTTTGGCCTATATATTACACCTATATTAATTTTTTGTCCATTTGTTTGGGTTAACTCAACCCACAAACTATCATATACATCCTGTTTCACTTTCTCTAAAACACAAGCATGAACATTGTTTTTAACGTACAATAGAACACCCCCACCTTTCTTGTGGTTTCTATCCTGATGAAAGTGTTTAAATCCCGCAATATTAAATTCTGCTTCGAACTCTGTACCATTTAACCATGTCTCAGTTATTCCTATCATATCGAGATTTTCGCTTTTGACATACGCCTGTATTTCTTGAAATTTGTTCCTAATACTACGAGCATTAAAGTACATCGTTTTAAAAAAACTCGTGATTATTTCTTTTTGACACATTTTGAGTTTCAATATCATGTCTTATATTATAATTTTGTTTTTTATTTATACCTTGCTCTATATTATTATCATTTGGTCCTTCATTGACATTCAATGCCTCATTAACATTTCTCCTATCAAAATTAACATTTCCCCCATCACGGACATCTGGTCGATCACGGTCATCCGATCTCTTTTGTACATTTTGTCCCCCTACGTCACCGTGATTCACGCCGGCCTCCCACCGTTCAGTGACATTATGTCCGGCATCCCTTTCTAAAATTATATTTTGTCCTCCAGTGACATTATATCCTACCGTGATATTTTTTTCTCCACTATAATTACATCCCATCGTGATCTTTTGTCTTCCACTGTCATTACATCCTATCTTGATATTTTGGCCTTCATTGACATTCTGTCCGGTATCCCTTCCTAAAATTATATTTTGGCCTTCACTGACATTATATCCTACCGTGATATTTTCTCCTCCATTATCATTACATCCTATCGTGATATTTTGTTCTCCACTATCATTATTTCCCATCGTGATCTTTTGTCCTCCAATGTCATTACATCCCATTGTGACATTTTGTCCTATGATATTACATCCTAATGTGACATTTCGTCCTCTAGCGACATTACATCCTATCATGATATTTTGGCCTTCATTGACATTCTGTCCGGTATCCCTTCCTAAAATTATATTTTGGCCTTCACTGACATTATATCCTACCGTGATATTTTCTCCTCCATTATCATTACATCCTATCGTGATATTTTGTTCTCCACTATCATTACTTCCCATCGTGATCTTTTGTCCTCCACTGTCATTACATCCCATTGTGACATTTTGTCCTATGACATTATATCCTAATGTGATGACACATTGTTCTACATTAATGCTATACTCTACACTGTTTTCCCAAGTACATTCTATTTCCCCTTCCCTTTGGGCTTCTACCCTAAAAAAGGAGCTAGTTCATTACAAACTCCCATAATGAGGTTTGTAAGAACATCTTTGCCTCTGCGGGTAAGGTGGATCCCATCAGAAGCGTAAAGGTCATGGCGCCTAGAAAAGAGATACCAAGGATCAAGAAAGTGGTATCCCAATTGTGTGCACAACTGCGATATCCTATCATTGATCCCTATGGCTCTACTGTTCCAACACGAGCCTGCGTAGATCCTCGGGAGGATCCCACAGACTACGTGACGGCTCCCACGTTCCTTCATCTCCTGAAGGAGGACCTTGTAATTCCGAACAAGCTCCTCTGATCTCACCCTACCTACATCGTTACTTCCCGTATGAACAATCGTAACCGTGTTCTCCCGTCCTTGCTCCCTGATGGACCGGGTACAATCGACGATCCCACGGCCCGGTTGACATATAAGCTTGCAACGTCGCTCAGTCTTCCGCTGCAGGATGTCGTCATAGCCTCGAACCATGGAGTCCCCCACCACCAAGAACTCCTGGTTTTCAGCCACTTCATTCTTCAGTAGAGCAAAACGATTGGCTTGAGCCAGCGGTTGCTCCACAGGGCACACGTCTACCGAACGCGGGCTCGACAAACGGGACCCCACGGAGCGCCACTCGCTCATGGCAGTGACAGTAGGTGAAGAAGTGGAACACTCTTTGGGTTGTGGGGAGGGTTCACTCTTCTCACGGAGCGCACTCCTGAGAAGACGAATTTCCTCCTCACACATCCTGAGACGGACCTCTAGGTTCACGCAACCTTCACAAGCCATTTCGCTCCCCCTTCAGCAATAAAAACGGCAAAGAGAAAATACAAATCAACAACAACAAAAAATCAAAGCGGTCTCTAATAAACTAAATACGCGAAGCTTACTCTGCTTACCTTATACTATTTCTCCTACCTTTGGAGTACGGTAACAGAAAACTGTTTTAAATTTAAACAGAACACTGCACTTTATCTTATATCTGTAACTGTATAGCGCTATACGTATACAATCACAAAAAACACAACACAATCACTTAACACTATTCGGAGATATAAATTTCACAGGTATTCGCTAGCTGGTGTCTGTGCAGAAAAACGAGGTCTCTAGCTGAGGTCACTACAACCCATTCCAAATAAGAGAGCTGAAACTATTGCTTCAGTAATCTATGGTCAGATAATCTGTAATTTCACTACACCTAAGACTCTAATTTCAGATAATGGAACTGAATTTAATAACAAAATCTTGGAAAAATTATGTAGTTTATTTAAGATAAAAAAAAGTCATATCTTAGTGAATCATCCACAAAGTAATGGGGTAGTAGAAATGTTAAATGAAAAAATAATGACATGTCTTAGAAGTATGACAAGTCCTCATAGTATAACTTGGGACACTTGGATTCCTTGTGTTAAGTGTACTTTAAATAATCAAATCAGTGTAGCAACAGGTGATACACCTCATTTTATAATTTTTGGGGAAGACAAAACTCTTCAATATGAAATTTTGATTGCATACCAGAAACCTGTGTATAATATGGATGATTATATACTGAATAGAATAAATACTTTTCAAAATATTCACCAAAGAGTTAGGGAACATATGCAGGAATATTCACAAGAGATGAAGAAACAACAACACAAAATAGCACATAAACTAGAATTGAAACTAGGAGATTTAGTCATGGTCAAACTACATTCACCCAATAATAAACTTTCACCAAGGTACACTGGTCCATATAGGGTAGTTGATTCTGCAGGTGGTAATAAATTTACACTTAAACACTTAGAAACAAGGGAAGAAGTGATAGGCCATTTAGACGACATAAAGAAAGTGAAATTGCAGATCAGTGACTTAATTGAAAATGACAGTTGTGATACCCTGTGTATCAATGTTGAGAAACCTGAAGAGTATAGGGAATATTATAATGATATTCTTTGTGAGTTGAATATTAATCTTGATGTATTTTACAGATAGTATTGTTTGCCATTTGTATGTACTTGGGATGGGAGACCTAAACAACTGGAACTTGGTGTCAAGCAGATACATGGAGACCTTGGATCCACTGTGGTCAGACTTGGAACCTTAAGGACCTCTCACATAAGTATTCAGATCATTTATGAACCATTAAGACTGTCTTTGAAAATGAATTAAGTGTGTTGAAAAATAATAATGATGAATATTTAAATGCAAAAAGAGACACTTAACAACTTTTAATTCTAAAGTAGTGAGTTTTGCAAATATGCTTGCAAATTATCTGCTTAATTACATTATTATGTATTATTCACTATTATTTGCATGAGTTATTGGATACTGCTATCATCTTTGAAAAGATGAAACAATTGAAAACTGTGTTCTTAGGCAACCTTGTAATTTATTTTGATTTGTGCCTTATAAAGTTTACATGCATGTTATTTACATTTAATCTGCTTGAATTATTTTGTGCATTTTTGAGGGCTGATTATTTCTTTAATATACGGTAGGTTAGCTTATTAGGATGAACTCCAAGTATATATTAGATAGCCCTGTAAGAGGGAAATAAGAAAATGGTCGGGACGACCAACGATAGCTGCCGAGCCCTGTAAGAGGCCGGTAGATAGAGGTAGACATTTAAGGTAGATCAGAGTAGATCGAGAGGTAGATGGAGAACGAATGCTAATCCAGGGTCAGTTGTTATGAATACTTATGAAAACAACGGCCGGACGGCCGACAGGCGCCAAGGATAACTGAGTTAGACTCGCGCCTTGTATATATTTAAAAGTGCGGAGTGTCGCCTGGTGTGTAATATTGTTTTGACTATTGTAACTGTGAGCGGACAAGCCATTTTTTGTTACGACATAATGCTTACATTGTGACATAGATTAGAAGAGTATAACAGCCTCTCTAATTGGAGAAAAAGGTGGAGGAGGAAATAAATTATTGGTGCAGAAAGGAAAGTCACGCCCTTAAGGTGTGGCACTTGTTTGAGAAGTAAAAGACTATTGGATGAATGAAAGAGTGATATCAGAACGAAGGTGGCTTGACGTTACGTAGAGAGTTCCAGGTGGGATTCTCGAGGTGTACTGATTTAGACCAACAAGCATCAGAACGACTACACCTATTTTATTCACCCCTCAAGAAACTGATTTAGAACAAAGAGAATAGAAACGCTCTGAGAGGAGACGACGGGGGTGACAATAGCCCCACATATACAATTTCATATTTAAGCTGCCGGATTTGGAAAAAAGACCATTTGTTTAACTACAACAACCAACTAACAAAAAATAAAAGAGCAAACCAGAGCATTTTAAGTTTGGCATTCGAAAATTCATCTGCTTTCTTTCATACTCGCTATAAAGTTCAATCTTTGTTCTAGAAATACAGAGTTTTCCTCTTCTGCTGACTAAATCATCAACGACTTGAACTGACCAACTCCTCACTACATCACATCCTCTTCAGTAATTAGCACGTGTCAGTCTCTCCTGCTGACTAAATCATCAGCGATTTGAACTCACTATATCACATCCTCTTCAGTAATTAGTGTCACTGTCCTGCTGACTAAATCATCAGCGATTTCAACCTACCAGCTCCTCACTATATCATATCCTCTTCAATAATTCGTTTCATGCTGACTAAATCATCAGCAATACAGAAAACGAGGACAGGACAACGGCGGACCATACTATTATTATGTTCATTTGACGTTTAGTTTCAAATAACCCAGAGAGATGGCGACAAACAGACGACGGACAGTAGGAGTGTGGACAATATAAGAAATGAGTTTCATTTCCAGTTTCGTTGTGCAATAAAAGCTGATGCGTTATGATCAAATATGTCAAGTTCAAAGAATAATTTTTGTAAACATTATGGATGAGGAGCCCAAGCTAACTAAATCACAATAATATTTGAATTTGTAAAATTAAAAAAAAAAAATGACCACGTCATGTGGTCAGTATAAGAAATGTATTTGATTTCCAGTTTCGTTGTGCAATAAAAGCTGATGCGTTATGATCAAACATGTCAAGTATAAAGAATAATTTCTGTACACATTTGTACACTAAATCACAATAATATTTGTAAAATTGGAAAAATTACCACATCATGATATAAAAATTTTACAATGACCACTTCTTCATGGAATTTATTGGTTTGGAACTGGTATAGTGATCAGGATAGGGACATCCATCGAATGCGCAGCGCGATCGATCGATGGTTGAGCGATCGATCGATTGCTGCGCGAAGGATCGATCGATTGATGGCGCAGCGCGATCGATCGATCGCGCAATATATATATATATATATATATATATATATATATATATATATATGTATATATATATATATATATATATATATATCCTCTGAAGAAGACCAAGTTGGTCGCAACGTTAGGGCAATAAACTATTCCTAACACATCTTCGTTTGCCCTTCCCCACCCACATTCTCTCTCATTTGTCTGAAATAATCTTAAATATATATATATGTATATTTCTAAACAGAAATGTAGTAGCACATTTGTAAATGACACACAGGAACCCGTAGTCGGAGAAAATAAACTTTGAATAAAGAAGAATCCTATATTTCGGCTGTCAACTGTAGCCCTCTTCAGGAAAGTACATAGAGTAGAGTACAGAGTGGACTTATAAGCTACAGAGAGGAAGAGATGTGGACAGATGACCTCACTCAGGCGCGGGGCAAACTGGGGTGGCGGAGGAGGGAGGAGGTGAGGAGGGGGGGTTGTAATGTCCGTACCAGCTTGTTAACTGCCGCGCGTGAAATAATGTCAGGTGTCCACTGCCCTTTAGAAATATTAATATTAGGGCATTCCTCAATTAATGCTGATTCAACTATTTTCCTCCTGAAACCGCAGTGGGAATTGAACACTAATCTGGCCTTACCCCAATCGAAAGAATGATTGTTATTTTTGACATGAAGAAATACAGCCGAGTTTTCTTGCCCATACCTAATTGACCTTTTATGTTCTGCCAATCTAGTGTTCAAGTCTCTCCCGGTTTGACCCAAGTAAACCAAATCACAATCTTTGCAGGGCAAACAGTAAACACCAGGTGACTCAACTTCCTTGGGTTTTTGTTGAACGTTCACAATTTGCTTACGCACGGTGTTAGAATAGTGATAGGCAATAGTGAGACGTTCATGAGGAAACAACTTAGTAGAAAAACTGATGGTATTATTGAATGGAATTTTTAAAATGTCCTTAAAGGAGCGGTGAAAACTTGAGGGGACGGAAGTTTTAAAATGGTTGGCCCTAGCCTTACTGAGGGCTTGGTCCAGAAACCAAGGTGGATACGCCAACTTCTAAAGTTGACATTTGATCCCCTCAATCTCATGGTCCAGAAATTGAGGACTGCAAATCCTGAAAGCCCTCAAGAAAAGGCCAGAGGCAACACTTTTCTTAACATTGTCAGGGTGATTGCTAAAAAAAATTAAGGTAACTCCCTGAGTGGATGGGCTTACGGTACACTGTAAAGAATAAATTATCATCAGTTATTCTTATCAAGATATCCAAGAAAGGGATTTGGTGTCCTTCTTCCCATTCAACTTTAAATTTAAGATTAGGGGTCAATTGGTTCAATTTATCATGGAACACTTCAAATGGGCCCCAACTGTCATCCCACGCCGAAAAGATATCGTCTACGTACCTGAGCCAAATCATTTGGGGCGGTTTTAAGAGGGCTGCAGTTGATAGCCGAAATATAGGATTCTTCTTTACTCAAAGTTTATTTTCTCCGATTGCGGGTTCCTGTGTGATATATGTATATATACATATATATACATATATATACATATATACATATATATACATATATGTATGTATATATATATATATATATATATATTATATATATATGTGTGTGTGTGTGTGTGTGTGTGTGTGTGTGTGTGTGTGTGTGTGTGTGTGTGTGTGTGTGTGTGTGTGTGTGTGTATTCACTTGGTCTTTGGATCACGTGTTGGACTCGTGATCGACAGCTATTTCCCTCCTGGAAGAGAGCTCAGAGCTCGTAGGTCCGATCTATGGGTAATGCTATGACCTTGCACACACACACACCCCCAACTCCCCGCCCACGAGAGTTGGAGTAACACCCCTCAGCGCTGCGATACTGATATTATTTCAGCCCCGGGCGAGGATCGAACCCGGACCTCCGTAGTGGCAGGCCAGAGCTCTAACCACAGCGCCATGAGAGGTGTGTGTGTGTGTGTGTGTGTGTGTGTGTGTGTGTGTGTGTGTGTGTGTGTGTGTGTGTGTGTGTGTGTGTGTGTGTGTATGTGTGTGTGTGTGTGTGTGTGTTTGTGTGTGTGTGTGTGTGTGTGTGTGTGTGTGTGTGTGTGTGTGTGTGTGTGTGTGTGTGTATTCACTTGGTCTTTGGATCACGTGTTGGACTCGTGATCGACAGCTATTTCCCTCCTGGAAGAGAGCTCAGAGCTCGTAGGTCCGATCTATGGGTAATGCTATGACCTTGCACACACACACACATCCAACTCCCCGCCCACGAGAGTCAGAGTAACGACCCGAGGCACAGCGATACCGAAATAATTTCGGCCCTGGGTAGGATTCGAACTGGGTACTGGGAGCACTTCTACTTCCCAGTTCAGCGCTCTACCAACCAATTGATCACTGGGAACCATTCAGTGTACATGTATATATATATATATATATGTATGTATACACACACGCACACACACACACACACACACACGCACACACACACACACACACTTTCAACGAACGGACGGCTTGACGAACGCTCTGAAGAAAAGTGCAGATTGAGGATACCAACGCAAAGAGAAGTGCCTTTTTGTATTTGCAGGGGGGAATTGCTCGTGAGGTAGTGGGAAAGTAAGGAAAGAGGAGAGGGGGAGGGATTACTGGGGAAATGGAAGGTAATGAGGATGTGGAGGACTTGGCCCAGGCAGACGGGCGGAAGGTCAACATGAAACGACCACCGGATGACGAAATGGCAAATAAAAATGTAAAGATTAGAAGTATAGAGTGGAGAAATACAGTAGAAAGTGACGAGAATATGTTCCAGGGATTTAAAGAGGGTGGGGGGGACACAACCCCCCCCAGACTGATAAGACTAGAGGAGAGAGTTGATAAGGTGATCGAGGACTTGGAACGTAAGTTAGGTAATGTAGGCTCCATTCTCCAAAGAATTGAAAGATTGGAACAACTAGAGAAGGCTAACAGAAACTTAACTGAAGAAGTAGAGGACCTAAAAAGACAGTTAGGAAATGTAAAGGAGGAGAATGAGAAATTGAAGAAGAATAGTAATGAAAACAGTGAGAAAATAGCTACAGAAGCTAAAAATTGGAGAATAACTCAAGAAGGGAATAAGGTTTCATTCACTGACATAGTCAAACAGCAATTGAAAGAACATAATGAAGACTCAGTTATTAAAGTGATGAGACAGAAGGAGAATATAGTAAGAGAATTAGCTGACAAAAAGAAATGTATAATTATATTAGGAATGGAAGAGAAACATAACCCAGATAGAACCGCAAGAATCAAGGAGGAAAATGAAAGGGTAAGCAGTTTATTAAAATTAGTCCAGGAAGATGAACCAGAAATTATAAAGGAAATTGAGGAAAAATTCAGACTCGGAAAATATAGTACAGATAAGACCAGACCAATTAAGATTAAATTCAGGTCACAAACAACGGCAGAGAAAATTCTATCCAAGACAGGGAAACTAGCAACAAATGATCAATATAAAAAGGTATGGATAAAAAGAGAAATGAATAAGGAGGAAAGAGAGGCAGAAAAGCAGAAAAGAATTGAAGCTAAGGCAAAAAACGAGGAAAGAACGGAGTCAGAGAAAGAGAGATTCTATTGGAGAGTAGTGAACATGAAAATAAAGCAGTTCGACATACTAAAGAAAAACATAAGGGAAACAGAGAACACAATGGAAGTGGCAGAAAACTAAGAGTGTCTTACACAAATATAGATGGATTGATAACAGGATTGAATGAACTGAATGATTATTTGAAAGAAAAAGAACCGGACATAATGGGAATTGTAGAAACAAAATTAAAAGGCCCACTACCACCCAACAGTGTAGGACATGATACATACAATTATTGGATTAGAAACAGAGAGAAAAAACAAGGGGGTGGAGTTATGTTCCTGACAAAGAAGGATATAAACGTGAAAGGTGTCATATATGGAAAGAATACAGTAGAGATGATTATGATAGAAGTGGAAGACCGAGATAAGAAGAGCAGAAAATTTGTGATCAACTATGTGCCTCCGAAAACAGCCTCATGGGAGGAGAATGAACATAAAAGTATGTTAGAGGACACAAAGATAGCATTAACTAAAATAATGGAAGACGGAGGAAGAATAGTTATGATGGGCGACTTTAATTGCAAAGAAATCTGCTGGGAAGAAATGACAGTAAAGAGTGGTGATGACTCATGGGGAAATGCTCTACTTGAGATGATTACTGACCATTCAATGACACAATGGATACAAGAGAACACTAGGTATAGAAATGAAGAAGAACCATCGAGGCTAGACTTAATAATTACATCTGAACCTAGAATAGTGGACAAGATTGAATATAAAACACCAATAGGTAAAAGTGACCACATATTGATTGAACTGGAACTTAATGAAGAAAAATATATATGAAAAGAAATGAACAATATAGAAAAGGAAGAATGATGTATGAAAAAACAAACTTTGATAAAATAAGAGAATTCTTCCAACAAGAAAACTGGGAAGAAATATACAAAGAAGAAACATCAGTGGAAGAGAAATGGAATATTTTGACAAAAATTTACAAAGAAGGAGTGGAAAAGTATGTCCCAAGACAAAAACAAGAAAAAGAATATGTAAAATGCTGGTACAACAAAAGTTGTAGGGAGTTAAAAGACAAAAGAGACAAAGCCTGGACCGGATGGAAAAAAGACAGAAGACCTGAAAAATGGAAAATATATACTGGTTATAGAAATGAATATGTACAAAAGTGCAGAGAGGAAAAAAGAAAATATGAAAAAGATGTTATAGAAAAGTGTAAAGATCAACCAAAACTATTCTACAGATTTGTAAACAATAAACTGAAAAACAAACAAGACTTGGAGAAATTAAGACAAGGGGGAGTTGAATACACTGAGGAAATGGAAATGGCAGAAATTATGAACAAACATTTTAAATCAGTGTTTACAAGGGAAAATATACAACCTGAAGAGATTGAGTGGAAGGAAAAAGTCCCCCCTATGGAAGAAATAGAAGTAACGAAGAATGAAATATTGACACACTTGGGTAATTTTGATGTCAGAAAATCGCATGGGCCAGATGAAATAGCAAACTGGATTCTGAAAGAATGTAGGAATGAACTGGCAGACAAAATACATAGCATAATAAGCAGTTCCTTAAAAGAAGGAAAAGTTCCAGAAGATTGGAAAAAAGCAAATATAGTACCTATATATAAAGGAGGAAATAAAGAAGAACCTACCAACTATAGACCAGTCTCTCTAACAAGTACAATAGCAAAAATATGTGAAAGAATTATCAAAAGTAGATGGGTAAAATACTTGGAAAAAAACAACGTACTAAATCCAAGGCAATTTGGATTCAGACAAGGACGATCATGCGTCACCAATTTAATATGTTTCTATTCAAGGCTAATAGATATAATACAAGAAAGAGATGGATGGGCTGATTGTGCATTTCTAGACCTAAAAAAAGCTTTTGACAAAGTACCACATAAGAAGTTGCTTAAGAAATTAGAATATGAAGGAGGAATACAAGGTAAATTGCTAAATTGGATGGAAGACTTTTTGCAAGAAAGAAAAATGCGAGTAGTGATAAGAGATCAGCACTCAAAATGGAATGAAGTAATAAGCGGTGTCCCGCAGGGAACAGTTCTGGCCCCAATAATGTTTGCTATATATATTAATGATATGGATGAAGGAATTGAAAGCTATATGAGCTTCTTTGCAGATGATGCAAAATTACTGAAAAGAGTGAAAACTGAAGAAGATTGTGAATCACTACAGAGAGATCTAAATAAAGTACAAGAATGGAGTAGGAAGTGGGAGATGGAGTTCAATACAAAAAAGTGTAGTATAATGGAATTTGGAAAAAGCAAAAACAGAATAACAGGATCATATAATTTGGGAGAAGAAGGAATAAAAAGAGTAGAAAATGAGAGGGACCTGGGAGTCATTGTTATGAATAATATGTCACCTGAGAAACATATAAATAAGATTTTTGGAGAAACTTATAATTTAATAAGAACAATCAAAGTGGCATTTACATACCTGGATGAAGAAATGGTGAGGAAAATCCTAGTCACCCTGATAAGACCAAGATTGGAATATGCAGCAACGATATGGTCACCAAGTACAAAAAAATGTATAAAAAAACTTGAAAGAATACAAAGAGCAATTACTAAACTGGCACCAACACTCTCAAAACTATCATATGAAGAGAGACTACAAAAACTTAAACTACAGACACTAGAGCAAAGAAGAGAGAGAGGAGATTTGATAGCTATTTACAGAATCATGAAAGGCATAGAAATTACTGATAGAGAGAATCTGATAAAATGGGATGACAGAAATACAAGAGGACACGGAAAGAAAATAAAAAAAGACAACTATAGAAGAGATTTGAAAAAGAACAGCTTTCCTCACAGAGCAATAGACAGTTGGAACAAGTTAGATGAGAAAGTGGTGTGTGCAAAAACAATACATGAATTTAAAAATAGTTTAGATAAAATGAGATATGAAGACGGGACCTCACGAGCATAGCTCCCCTTCCCGTAAAATACAACTAGGTAAATACTAGGTAAATACACACACACACACATAGAAAATGAGAAGGACCTGGGAGTCATTATTATAAATAATATGTCCCATGAGAAACATATAAAGAAAATTTTCGGAGAAACATATAATCTAATAAGAACAATCAAAGTGGCATTTACATACATGGACGAAGAAATGGTGAAGAAAATACTAGTCACTTTGATAATACCAAGATTGGGGTAGGCAGCGACGACGTGGTCACCAAGTACAAAAAATGTATAACAAAACTTGAAAGAACACAAAGAGCAATTACGAAATTGGTGTAACCATAATCTCACAGATTACAACACAATGGAAAACTACACAGCAACACACATACGAACACACACACACACACACCACCCAACCTCTTCCTTCACGTGACCAAACCGTGAACTGCCCCTGATTCCTAAGAACACCTTTTATACATATCCAATATACTATGTGACCTAGATTAATAACCATAATATATTTATAAGCAGACAGAACTAATCATTCAATCTATTGTAGAATAAATACAATAATATCTAAGACTTATACACTGTAATGTGATAATATTAGAATACCATGTACCATTCATTATTGCTGATGTAAGGAAGTTTGAAGAATGTACAGCTACCCCCGAGAGGCGACAAGAGTCAATCCTTGAGGTGGTAGCAAGGCAGACCTGGAAAAGTCTGCGCAGTGTAATCTTTGGAAATAGACTTGTTTAAAAGGGCCTTTTGCAAGTTTAATTATACCACCAAGAAAGGATAGAACATTTACACTGGTGGCAGCGCCACCCATCCCCCGAAATACGTGCTAACGTATGTAGCACGCTTACCCACTTTACTCGTCGAGTAATCCGAGTGTTCAAGAACCAAGAACATTTACACAGTGTTCTTTTCGAAGCACTACAATTGAGTTGTAGTTCACAACCAAAGTGCAGCAGTGCCGATACCCACCAACTCTGCACAATTGTGATCTATCACCATTGACCCCGCTACGACGGACTTCGAACGTGCGACCCAGCCCAGTACAGATATTCATCGCGGTGCCACATCTACAGAAGCGGGAAGTCAGGGTCTCCCATCTACCGGACAGGTCGCCCCTGCTACCATCCCCTTTGGCACCCCCCTCCCCTCCTACGGGCTCGATTACACACCAGGCTCTCTGCATCATCCCAGGACCACCTAGCTGATTCAACGGTCTGCTATACAAGTAACCCTACCAGTCCAACTTACAAGCCCATTATTTTGTCCCTTTTATCTCCATTATATTTATATATATATATATATATATATATATATATATATTTACATATATAAATACTTGTATGTGCATGCATATTCTTATGTTCTCAGATTACTTCATCTAGGATTTCAGTTTTCTTTGAAAGTGAGCAAGCAAAAATTATATATAGATATTTAATTATAGACTAATATTTTAGGTTGTTCTTCGCCTACGTCACATCCCCTATAGTACATTTACATAGGAACTACCTACGGAACCATGAACAAGTAATATACCCCTTTTTTTTTGTTCATGTGTATTTGTATATTGTCTTTCTTTCATGATTGCTTACATGTACAATATCATTTACGATGTAACACAATACCCGATCGCGTTCTGCGGCTAGGAACCTAGTCGAGTCAGTAGATCATAGCTTTTTGAACATGGCGGACTCAGAAGGAGCACAGGAGGCTGATCCCCAAACCCCCCCTGACTCCCCCCATACTAACAATACCGCCCCACCGGCAAATCAAAGCCATGTGAACCCTACCACACCCGAGGCAAATACCCAGCCCTGTACTAACAATACCACCCCACCGGCTAATCAAAGCCATATGAACCTGACTTCATCCCAGGCTAATTACTAACCCAGTACCCCACATACGCCCACCCATCTTCCTAGACAAAATCCCCCCCTTCCAAACCCCCCTACTCAAATCCATAACCACTATACCCTCTCAACCACAAATCCTGATATCCCCACCTTTTCGAAAGCAAGTGGCATCACCATCACTGACTACATCGCAGCATGCGAAGTCCACTTTGCTAACAATAATATAACCCAGGACAAACATAAAATAACTATTCTCAACAACCACATACAGCCAAGGGATGATTGCAAAGATCTCTCCCGTCTCCTAGAATCTAAGCTAGAATCTAACATCACATACGCACAGTATTGCACAGAACTTCAGAAACTCTTCAGCGACAGACCTCAAAATAATTTTCATTTTCTATTCAAATTTATAGAGTTCATGCGCAACCCCCCACCCTCCTCCTCCTTCCACTCTATCGTGGCACAGGTAGCCGAAGTCTCAAAGACAAGCAGAGCTTCACTCAATAACCCCTCCCCATGGGTATCACAGAATAACCAAGGTGTGAACTATGTCAAAGGAGAGGATATTTGCAACCTCCTTGAACTTGCTATGTTTTTCATGGCCCTCCCCATCAAGTGTGAAAGAGAGGCCCAGCGAGTTGACATTGACATAAATGACACCTCTCCGTCCACATACATCCTTCACATTACAGACAAGTGTGGCATTGATAGATTCAGCAATGCTCAACCGGCCAGAATAAACACAATATCCTCCGTACACAACACTCCAATCCCCCCTTACCCCCGCACCCCAAGAGCCCCTATAAATACCCTCAGCCCCATTTGGTGCGATATCCACAAATCTAATTCTCACAACACCTGGGATTGCAGACAACGCCCTAGACAAATTACGATGTGTTCTCTTCATAACACAACATCCCACTCAGACGCAGAGTGCAAAGCCCAAAGACCCTCCACCCAGTCAGCTAGCATGGGAAATAATCAGGCAAGACCTCAAAGACCACCTACCAACCACAGTCAGACTTACTGTACTTTTCATAGCTCTTATAGTCATTCAGATAAAGACTGCCACCAACAAAACCGCCAATCTATCCCTAAACCTACCCATCACAGCCAGGACAAACCATGCTCAGTTCATAACACATACTCCCACTCCGACAACGAGTGCCGAACCCAAAACCCAACACTACGTTCACAACAGGAACGCCCCATTTCTTTCAACAGGACCCAAAACAATCAGTTGGGGGAATCCACACACGCCTCCCACAAGAAAAAATCATAACATCAACCATAGCTAAACCAGAAGCCCTATGTTTCACAGGCACAATAGGGAATTTCCATTGTACATTCCTAATAGATACAGGCACGAAGATAAACATACTTTCACAGTCTATGTGTACACGATTAGGTGATTCCTACCCTACCGACAAACCACACCTCATGGGAACCATGATAAGTGGCACGCACCTAAACTTCACCTCAACCATAACCGCCCCCATAACCATTGATAATAACCCATTCCCACCCACTACCTTCTACGTAGTCAAAAACTGGACCCTTGAATGTGATGGCATTTTAGGTTTGGAATTCTTAGCCAACCACAAAGTCTCTATACATACTAACCCCGCTATGCTCAAGTTAGGTGACATAGAAATCCCCCCTCCCCTATCCCGACGCTTCTAGGCGCTCAGGTGAACACCCTCAGTATCCACCACTACCCCCCGCATCACCCTCCCGGAGTGTCACAACATCCTGCCTGCAACCAAGCTCGCCCAACTCAGCTCTCGCTGACCTCAGCGGAACGCAAAATACCTCCACGAATCCCTGACTCGGCATCGGGCAATGCCACCAACATTACGACACCCTTCCCCAACCACACCTGCCAAGTCAGACAACACCACACCACCTAATCCCCCCCTTTCTCAACACACAGATTCTCAACAAAGGGAAACTTACAATTCCCCCAGGGGAAAGTATGCTTATCTTAGCAATCATACCTGGTGCACTTCCAGGCCAAGATATAATTGTGTCTCCTAATACCTGTACGAGAAAAAATCTCCGTATGCCCGCTGTTTGGGATACAGTTAGAGAGAACAAAGTGGCAATTATCTTGGTAGAGAACATCTCACATACCCCGGTTAAGCTAAACACACACACACACGTTTAGGAACAGCCAAGTTATACATAGACCCCATTCAAGAAACACACACCACTCCAATCAACACCATAATCACCAAACCAAACCCCACTCCGATCCCCCCAGAAGATGTCCCAATTATAGATTTCCAACAAGCCAGGACCAATCTTAGGGACATCCTTCAATCCCATCGTGAGGCAATCGCCTTAGACGATGAACCATTAGGAAAGACTTCTTTGGTTAAACACCATATACACATACCACCCCACACACACCCTAGTTTCATACCAGCTTACAGAATTCCTCAGAGCAAAAAGGAATTGGTGTCACGAAACATAGACGACATGCTGGAACAAGGTGTCATCAGGCACTCGCAATCCCCTTGGAACTCCCCACTTTTCCTAGTTCCTAAAAAGGATGGATCCTTTAGGCCGGTCATAGATTTCCGTAAAGTTAACATCAACACCACCCCAGACCGTATGCCTATGCCTGTCATGGCAGATGTCCTCCAATCTCTGGGACAAGGAAACATGGTTTTCTCAACTTTAGACCTCAAATCAGCCTTTTGGCAGATTGAACTAGAAGAAGAGTCAAAAGAAGTCACAGCCTTCAGTACTGACAAAGGTCATATCGAATTTAATCGAATGCCCTTCGGACTAAAAAATGCCCCTAGTACAAAGACTTATGAATAGCCTTTTCAAAGACAAACTTGGCAAGTCCCTTTTTGTCTACCTAGACGACCTGATAATTTTTTCCCATACGGTAGAGGACCACCTAGACACCCTTGGGTACGTTTTACGAACCATCAAAGAAGCTGGACTCAAAATCCAACTTAATAAGTGCTCATTCCTAAAAAAGGAAATCACCTTTCTTGGCCATACTGTAAACAAAGATGGAATCCACACAAACCCAAACAAAGTCAGGGCAATTGCTGAATTCCCCACCCCGAAGAACGAGAATCAACTCCGTTCTTTCATTGGGATGGCTGCCTATTATAGGCATTTTATAATAAATTTTGCTGACCTAGCTACTCCACTTACCAAATTTACACGTAAGAACATACCTTTCAAATGGGACTCTGAGGAACAAGAATGTTTCGACAAAATAAAGACAGCATTACAAAAGGCCCCCATACTCGCCTTCCCGAATTTTGAGCAGGAATTTTTCCTGTATACAGATGCATCCACCCTAGGGATAGGCGCAGTCCTACAGCAAATAGACTCAAATGGGAAACATAGAGCGATAGCGTACGCAAGCCGCGTATTGAACCCTGCAGAGTGTAACTACTCCACCACCCACTTGGAAGCTCTAGCAGTAGTCTGGGCTCTAAAACATTTCAGAGAACTCATTCTGGGTCACAAAATCAGTATTGACAGACCACCAACCTTTAACAGAATTTTTCGAGGGAAAGACCTTACAAGGTAAGATAGCAAGATGGCATATAACCATATTGGAATACTCCCCTAAAATAGTCTACGTTGAAGGGAAAGCTAACGTCATTGCGGACGCCCTTAGCCGAAACCCCCTAATTGCAACAGTCCCTACCACCAATTGTATTTCCCCCCAGGAACTACGAGAAGAACAGAGAAAAGACCCGACTTGGTCACAGGTAATCCGCCACCTAGAAATGGGAACCACCTTACAAATCCACCCCCCTGTACCCGTCGGAGAATTACACCTAAAGAATGGAATTCTTAAAAGAGGCACTACTATCCCGACCCAAACAATAATCCCTAATTCTTTGATTCCAAGAATCCTCCTCATGGTACACAATAGCCCCATTGCAGGCCACCCAGGCAAAGAAAAATGTCTTGCAAACACCAAACGGGGGTACTACTGGCCCAAGATGGCCACCGACATCAACCGTCACATCGAAGACTGCATCACATGTAGCCAACTTCGTGGACCAGACCCGAAACCACTCCAAATTGGAGAAGTACCCATCCCTTCAGAACCATGGGATACTATGGGCATTGATCTTTTAAAACTACCTCCAAGCCGCCAAGGTTCCCAATACATCCTTACCACAGTAGATTACTTCTCAAAGTATACAATATTAGTCCCCCTGCCAGACAAATCAGCGGAAACAGTGGCCCAAGCTCTAGTCGACCATGTGTTCTGCAAATACAACATCCCCAGGCAAATCCTTTCGGATAACGGGTCCGAATTCAAGAACGAAGTCCTCCAAAACATAGCCAAATTATACCACATCAACAGATTATACGCCACAGCGTATCACCCACAAGGAAACGGCCTAGTTGAGAGAACAAACAGAAAGATCCTCGAAGTCCTCCGCCCCCTGCAAGAATGCCTTTGCGACACATGGGAAGACTGGTTTCCGCAAGTACAAGCCAGCATAAATGGCTCTATAAATTCAGCGACGAACAACTCCCCTCACTTCGTAGTCTTTGGCCAACCCCTCCGTTTGCCTTATGACATCCTTGAAAAAACCCCTCCCCCCCTCTACACCATAGAAGATTACGCAAAACGCGTGGAACTTGCCATGCACTTGATCCACAAAGAGGTCAAAATGAACCTAGAACAAGACAAACAAAAGACAAAAACCATGCAACATAAATACTCTCGATCCTTATCTCTCACCCCAGGTGATGCTGTCATGCTCAAACAACACAACAGATCTGACAAACTTAAACCAAAGTTCTTCGGCCCCCTGGTAGTAGCGGAAACGCTAGGTAATAACAACTACCACCTTATTGACCCATCAGATGACACCCTCATCACAGCACACGGAGAAAAACTGAAACAAATAAAATCCAACCTCGACGTAACCTCCATCCTAAATAGGCATAGATTCCTACCAAACCAGCCTCCACCCACAACCACGCATCCTCAACCCCCCCCCCCTTTCACATGACACTACGCCCCAAGCGCTAACTCACTACACCTGCCCAGATCCCCCCCCCTTAGGGAGCAGGACGTCATGCTCATCTGAGTGGGAAGTGATCACGATCCCTATCCATCCAACCTTTCCCCAACTATATAGTCTCTCTTTACTTCCTTCAGGATCGTGCTCACCTGGCAGAATCATACCCAAATCATACCCATAATGAGAAATATCATGACCATATTAACACAAAACAAAACAGAAAACCATCTGGAGATAACATACCTAACCCCGCTCCCCAACTTCCAGGCCAATCCTACCTCTCATCCTCGTAGTAAGCCTCATCGCAGCCCTTTCCGGCACTGAACAACCGAGGATGATACCAGGAGCGATAGTCGCCCCTGCAGGTCAGGTAATGGTAATCAGAGACACCATTACGGTCAGGATGGAACTCGACATCGCGAGAGTCCATTCTGACCTGGAGTCAATACGTAAACTAACCAACACCATATCGGACCACTTCCATACTACCTTCAAACACCCCGATCCCATGTCTAACTCCTCAAAATCAAGAGACAACATGTTCGACTTAATCTCCACCAAGCTAAACACATTACTCCTCCAGCTCTCCACAATTGAACGGAGTGACATGACATCAACTCATAACTCAGAACTCCACCATGCCTCCTTCAGACATAAAAGAGGACTCATGAACTTCATGGGCTCCCTTTCTAAATCCCTATTTGGCATTGCAACTGAAGAAGATATAACCAATGTTCACCTCACAATAGACAAAATGGTCTCCAAACTAAATAAGATGGGAAAGCTTGTTCTTCTGAACTCCCAAAATTCTCAATACTTAGCAGGATCCGTAAACTTACTACTTGACCGTTTCTCCAAACTCCACGAATATTCCCTTAACCAATCCAACCACCTCCACGAACTAGAAATGTTCATATACTACATTGAACAAATAAAAAGCATAAGCGACCACATAGATATGGTCAGACACTACTACCACTTACTTACACTCGACATCATAGACGCAGCCGCCAACAAGGCCACCTCAAACCTCCTCCCCAAAGGCAAACTAAAAACTGCACTCTCCGTCGCCTTAAGAAACCTCCACCTAAAAAGCATTTTCCCCTCCGAACAACTAGACCTATACTACCCTCTCATTGACACAACACTAGGCACAAATGCAATCTACGCACACATCCCCCTCGACCCACAAAATAGATTCACAGGTTGGAATATAATCCCATTCCCATACACCTACAATAACTCAACTATCACTCTTGATGTGGAACCCACAACTGTCATCAAATCTGACGACGGCCAATGGTATTCATATACCTCCTCTTCCGACCTCGCCAGTTGCAAATCAGCTGTCTCTAAATTCCACATTTGCCCTGCATACCTTTTCAGTTTCTACCGTACCGCAGAATTAACCTGTATGAATCAAATTGTAACATTGAACTCCAGCACCCTTGACAGCTGCACATACAAATAATTCAACCCCAACAAACCCCTTCACGTACACATTAATACCAAATACTTCCTATTCTTCCCGCGAACCACACTCGTTTCTGTAATTTGTAAAGAAAACCCCTCATCTTGGCAGAAACAAATCTGTGGACCTGTCTCAATTCCCGATTCATGCGAAATCTTCTTTGAAAACACAAGATTTCAACCCAACCATCACCACCACATCCTTCGTTATAACCTCACCTCCGTCCTCGACCCCATTGAACCCCTTCCAATACCCCTAATCCCCCCCAAACCTCTTACCATTTCCTTAAACCCACAGGACTACGTAACCCTACTAAACACCACCCATTCAAATATAATGGACACGCTGCAATTCACAACCCCCACACTCCCATCAATCGCTATATCCCTCAGTTCCTTCGCCCTTCTAGTCCTGCTCCTACTCATTTGTAGATTGGTGTATGTTTGTGCATCAAAACGCACTGGCTAGAAGATTATAACCCATATGTAACTTTACGACAGTATCCCATCAAAGGATGTTAGAACCTTTCATACATTTTTTCCACTCCAATTATCCGACTCCCAGAAACGAGTCATACCCAGCAAACTATTTTCCAATATCTTAACTAAAGGGAAGAACCCCCTTCCTCCTTGGTGACCCAAGAGTGCAACTCACCGG
>NC_134803.1:19172220-19269720 GCF_046742065.1 Oratosquilla oratoria | reverse complement strand
AAAAAATATCTAAATGTGACAAAGATTATTAAAGACCAAGACAATGTAGAAGTAATTATGATTAAAATTGCAAACAAAAAGATGAAAAGCAGAAAATTTGTAGGAGTGTATGTACTACCAAAAACCCATGCGTGGTCGGACAGCGAGCATTCCAAATTATTGGAAGAAACAATGAAGGTGTTAAACGAGTTACTGTAGGAGGGTGGAAACATAGAAATCGTGGCTCAATGCAAAAGACATAATTTGGGAAGAAATTATAGTTAAAGGAGGAGATGAGCTTTGGAGCAATATTCTACTAGATATGACCATCAAATACACCCTAACGCAATGGGTTAAGGAAAATATTAGATAACAATGAGAAACCATCGAAACTAGACTTAATATTAACTTCTGAACCAGATCTTGTGAAAAAAAATGGAGTATAAAACACCAATTGGAAAAAGTAACCATATACTAATAGAGTTTGAATTAAAAGAACAGAACAACATAAATAGCAATGATAAGTATAGAGAAGGAAAATTTATGTACAACAAAACGGACTCTGTGAAACGAAGGGAATTTTTCCAAAACACAAATTGGGATAGGTTCTCTAAAGAGGAAACAAAGATGGAAGACAAATGGAACATATTCAAAGAAAAGTACAAAGAAGGAATTAACAAATATGTACCAAAAACGAAACAAAAAGAGATTTATATGAAATGTTGGTTCAACAAAAGATGTAGTGAGGCTAAAGCCAGGAGAGACAAAGCCTGGAAAAAAATGGAAAAAAGACAGGAAAACATCTAAATGGCAAACATACACTAAACTTAGGAACGAATATGTAAATATACGCAGGAAAGAAAAAAGAGAATATAAAAGGAATATCATAGACAAATGTATGGATCAACCAAAACTCTTTTACAGATATTTAAATGACAAACTAAAGGATAAGCATGATATAGTAAAACTGCGTGAAGGAGATAAAGAATAGAGTATATAGATGACACAGAGATGGCAGAAGTTATGATCAGACATTTCAGGTCTGTCTTTACAACTGAGAGCTCACAATCCTGGGAGGATGGACAACAAGAAAGATCACCCATGATGAAAGAAATAGGAATAACACAAAGGGAGATAAGAGACCAAATAAGAATGACGAGTTAAACACCACTTTCATGAAAACAAAATAAGAAGCCTAGATGTCAGAAATTCGCACGGACCAGATGGAATTGCAAATTGGATACTAAAAGAGTGTGTAGATGAACTGACAGACAAACTATACAAGATCATAGACTTCTCACTCAAAGAGGGAAAGGTACCGCAAGATTGGAAAAATGCAAACATAGTACCAATACATAAAGAAGGAAATAGGGAAGATCCTAAAAAATTCAGACCGGTGTCCCTCACAAGCACAATAGTAAAAATATGCGAAAAGGTCATCAGGAACAAATGGACCAAACACTTGGAAGATAACAAAATAATAAACCCCAAACAATTTCGTTTTAGAAGTGGAAGATCGTGCACCACAAACCTGATCTGCTTTTACTCGAGACTAATTGAGATAATAAGAGAAAGGGATGGATGGGCAGACTGCGCCTTCTTGGATTTGCAGAAAGCATTTGACAAGGTGACACATAAAAGATTAATAAGTAAAATTGAAAAAAAATGGGAGGAATTTAGGGCAAACTGTTGAAATGGGTGAAGGACTGGGAGAAAAATGAGAGTGGCACCTAGAGACAAAAATTCAAATTGGATGTAAAAAGTGGCGTCCTCCAAGGCTCTGTTTTGGCTCCTTTAATGTTTGCCATATACATAAATGATATGGATGAAGGAGTAAATTGTTACATGAACTTTTTTGCTGACGATGCCAAATTACTCAAGAGAGTGAAAACAGAAGATTGCAGATCGCTGCAAGATGACCTAAATAAAGTATAGGAATGGAGCAGGAGACACGAGATGAACTTCAACACCAAGAAATGTAGCATAATATAATTTGGAAGAGGTAAAAATAGAGTTTCGGGAAAATATACGATTGGAAACAAAGAAGCCAAAAAAGTAAACTCAGAGAGGGACCTAGGAGTAATCATCTCTAATGACTTGACACCTGACAAACATGTAAATAAATTATTTGGAGAGACTTTCACCTTATTAAGATCAATGAAAGTGGCCTTCGATTACATGGATGAGGAGATGGTTAAGAAAATAATTGTTACGCTGATAAGACCGAAATTAGAATATGCTGTATCAATGTGGGCACCTACAACAACAACAAAAAACATAAGAAAATTAGAAAGAATCCAAAGAGCAGCGACAAAAATGGCACCCACACTATCAAATCTGACATATGAACAAAGATTGGAGAAATTACAGCTGTCAACACTAGAGCAGAGAAGGGAAAGAGGCGATTTGTTTACCATTTTCAGAATTATGAAAGGGATCAAAGTTCTCGATAGAGACGACCTATCAAAATGGGACAAAAGAGAAACAAGAGGACACGAAAAGAAACTAAAGAAAGACAGTTACAGAAGAGACCTGAAAAAAAATAGCTTCCCACACAGAGTGATCGATGTCTGGAACAGACTTAACAGAGAAACAGTAAATGCCAGAACTATACACGATTTCAAGAATAAACTGGATGTGGAGAGATACCAAAACCTGTCACTACGAGCATAGCTCCCGTCCCGTAAAATACAACTAGGTAAATACAACTATGTAAAATACACACACACACACACACACACACACACACACACACACACACACACACACACACACACACACACACACACACACACACACACACACACACACACACACACATACACACACACGCATACCGATATATATGTATATGTATATATGTACATGTATATATATTTTTGCAGAAACCACCGGGAAATTGAAAAAACAGATACCGAACGTTTTCGTCTATTTAGACATTTTCAAAGACGAAAACGTTCGGTATCTGTTTTTTCAATTTCCCGGTGGTTTCTGCAAAAATATTTTATCACGTGTGTTTTGTGATTTCTTTGCATGTATATATATGTATACACACACACACACACATACACACGCACACACACTCATGCACACACACACACACACACACACATACACACACACGCGCACACACAAGCACGCATGCACTAATACACAAACACACATCTGTACGTGCTCGCGCACATACAGACACACACACACACACGTGCACACACATACACAGACACACACACACACACTCACACACAGAAACATACACACACACACACACACACACGCACACGCACACGCACACACACACACACACTCTGAGCTCTCTTCCGGGAGGGAAATAGCTGTTGATCACGAGTCCAACACGTGATCCAAAGACCAAGGTGAATACCAAGGTGAATACACACACACACACACACACACGCCCCCCCCACACACACGCCCCCCCCACACACCACACACACACCACACACACACACACACACACACACACACACACAGAAACACACACACACAGAAGCACACACACACACAAACGCCATTAGTCGTTTACCTGCGCGAAGGGAGAGCGTAGAAGAGTCAGCGTAATGTGTATTTCACATTCTCACCTGAATGAAATCGCTTAGTGGTAGACAGAATGAATGCGCAGGTCACCTGTCGGCAGATGAAAAAGTCGAGTAAGGTACTTGAAGCTAAGTAAGCACGTTTCACTTTACATTATACAAAGTTCGTATGTCTTCAGCCGTACGTACAGTACATATTGTAATACCTTAATGAATTTGCCACAAACCACTAACTTTGTGTCTGCCCAAAGCAGTGTATCCATACTAACCATTATATATATCACATATCTGACACGTGATCCACATGCATACAAGAAGTGCCCGAAAGGAACCGGCTTTCGCAATCCCTACCCAGCCTTTCTGACCTCCACACTTCCTAATCATAAACATCTGGCTCAGACATGCAACTCATCACCCAGCGCCCACCGGAAGTTACCGACACAAGTGTATAATGTCGCCAGACAGGTGATTAACTATTTCCTTATACCTACCAAGCTAGATATATGTAAATCCAATCCATACATCATATCAATGCACATCCATTGATAACACAGGGGAACATTTTTTCAGTAACTGAGTTGCATTGGATATTTTAACGGATTTTAAAAGAGTTTTAGGCGCTGATTTCAAATCTGAAATTAGTTTTTCTCTACAAGCTCTAGTTTGTATGCAATTTGAGGTTAATGAAATTGTACATATGTGAACTTGCGTAAACCATGTATAAGCATTTTAACATCCATATATATAGATAGCTTCTAATATTTTGATCATTCTTCTTTTGTTTCAGTTCAAACATGGCTTCCAGAATGAGACATCATTGCAGAAACAAGCCTGATGCCTTCTGCTACATATGTGGATGCTACACACTCAATCGTCAGAGACGTAACATATCCTCGTTCGTCAAGCGTGCCTACAAGGCATATTTTGAAGTTCATCTTGGTGATCAAGACAAGCAATGGGCTCCTCATGTTGTGTGCCACAATTGTGAGGAAATGCTTCGAGACTGGACCAAAGGAAAACGCAAAGGTCTGCCTTTTGGAGTTCCAATGATTTGGCGCGAACCCACCAACCATGTAACTGACTGTTATTTCTGCATGGTAAACACAACGGGTGTTGGGAAGAAAAACCGACATAAGATTACGTATCCGAACATTCCCTCAGCTATTCGGCCTGTTCCGCACTCTGAAGAAGTACCTGTTCCAGTTTTCAAAGGCTTGCCTTCATTGGACGATAAAGACATTGGACATGATACAAGCCAGCAAGACAGTTGTGACAGTGAATTGTCAGAAAAGTGTTCACAATCGGAGGACTGTTCTTCAGACACTGAACCTTTCCCCGTCCCTAAGCCTCTTCCCCAGGCTGAACTGAATGATTTAGTGCGGGATTTAGGTCTTTCAAAGAAAGCAGCAGAGCTTTTGGCATCAAGATTACAAGGCAGAAATCTTGTTGATCACTCTGTTAAAGTATCATATTTCAGAAAGCGTGACCAGCTTTTTGTGACCTTCTTTTCAAAAGACAGACAGTTTGTTTACTGCCATGACATCCCAGGGCTTCTCAAAGAACTGGGTGTACCTTACTATAGTCCTGCTGAATGGAGACTCTTTTTAGACAGTTCAAAACGCAGTCTAAAGTGTGTTCTTTTACATAATGGCAATGTTTATGGAGCAGTACCTGTCGGTCACTCAGTGCATTTGCGGGAAGACTATGATGATATGAGAATGGTCATGGACTTATTAAAGTATCATGAGCACAATTGGATAATTTGTGTAGACTTAAAGATGGTCAACTTTCTTCTTGGACAACAGAAAGGTTTCACCAAGTTTCCATGTTTCCTCTGTATGTGGGACAGCCGAGCACGAGACAGACATTGGGTCCAGAAGGACTGGCCTATTCGTGACACCCTTGAAGCAGGCATGCCAAATATCATACAAGACCCAATTGTAAACAGAGATAAGATCATCTTTCCTCCTCTTCACATCAAATTAGGTTTGATGAAACAATTTGTCAAGGTACTGGAAACCGAAGGTGAATGTTTCCAACACATCATCACAGCTTTAACTCGGTAGAACAAATAGCAATACTGAACTCGCTACGCAAGCACGATACAAACGAATAGATCATAAGGGTTTCAGAAAATATTTGTGCGAAAGTTACCGCTATAATTCGACTACATAAAGATACAGAAAAAATCAAGATCAAGAGAGGAGTACGGCAAGGCAATACATTTTAACCCAAATTATTTACAGCTTGTTTGGAAGAGATTTTCAGAAGGTTGAGTTGGGAAGAGAAAAATTTGAAGATTGATAGCGAATATTTGAACCACCTAAGATTTGCGGATGACATTATTCTTATATAAGAAAGAGCAGAGGGCTTGCAAGATATGCTGAGTGATCTGTACAAGGAAGGTCTCAAAGTAGGTTTAAAATGAAGAAGAGTAAAACCAATGTACAAGGAAGGTCTCAAAGTAGGTTTAAAAATCAATATGAGTAAAACCAATGTAATGTTCAACACAAAAGTTCAAAGTATTATCGTGAAGAAGTTGAAGAGTATAATTATTTAGGCCAGATGGTGAAAATAATCAAAGATCATGATAATGAATTAAAAAGACGTATTACAATTGGTTGGAAAGTGTTTGGTAAGTATAATAAAATCATGAAAGGCTCTCTACCTTTATGTTTGAAACGTAAATTTTACAATCAATGCATTCTGCTAGCAATAATCTACGGGTGTGAGACTTGGAAACTGACGAAGATGAAGGAAACAAAGCTAAGGATTGCACAGAGGAGAATGGAGAGATTAATGATGGGAATAACGCTGAGAGACCGAAGGAGAGCAAATTAGGTGAGAGAGCAGGCTAGAATGAAAGATATTGTGGAGGCGGGGAAAGAGAGGAAGTGGAATTGGGCAGGTAAGTTAGTGCGGGGGAGGTAGAATGTAGATTGAGAGAAGCGAGTAAATGCCTTGGTGGATTAAAAAGTGTAATGAGAAATAGACATCTAGAAATGGATGCTAAGAGGTTATATGAAGGAGTGATTGTGCCAACAGTAATGTACGGGGCAGAAACATGGAACATGAGAGAGGAAGAGAGAAGGAGTTTGAATGTGTTTGAGATGAAATGTCTGAAAAGTATGATAGGGGTTACTAGGCTAGATAGAGTGAGAAATGAGGAGGTGAGGAGGAGAACAGGGATGGAAAAGGAGCTGGGAGATAGGGTTGATGAAAGAGTATTAGGATGGTTTGGACACATGGAAAGAATGAGAGAAGAAAGATTAGTAAAAGAAGTGTGGAAGGCGGAGGTGGAAGGAGTAAATATGAGGGGGCGTCCTAGGATGAGATGGATGGATGGGGTGAAAGGGGCTTTACAAAAGAGAGGAATGACTGTAGAGGAGGGACGGGAGAGGACAGAAGATAGGGGTGAATGGAGAAGGGTTGTGTATAGATGATGTTGTGATGCATGAGGGGGAGTGGGTGGGGGATGGGGGTTGAGGAAGTATGTATGAGAAAAAATTTGACGCAGCCCGAAGGGATTTCTCCCCGTCTTCTCCTTTCCTGCACGAGGGGACGGAGAGAGGGGGTCGCCGAATTTATGAAGCGGCCTTGCTGTGGATGTGCTGTGTCTTGCGAAACTGCTTCTGACCCAGGGCAGTAGACAGGATGCAGGGATATCCCGTCATCCAGGAGGTGCCAAGATAGGAGGGAGGGAGGAGGGTGGAGGGGAGTGGAATATATGGGAAATGAAATGGGTGGGAGTGATTTCTATGCCTTTTTCTTTTTGGCTACCCCCCGTCAAAGGGGAAAAGAGCCATTGGTATATGTATGTATGTATGTATGTAAGTTAGTGCGAACCACTAATGAGCGATGGAGCAAATGTGTTACTGAGTGGACGCAACGAGAGGAGAAGCGTGGAAGAGGGAGACCAGATAGAAGGCGGAGAGACGAGATTGAGAAGTTTGCAGGAGTGACGTGGCAGAGGTTGGTGCGGTCATGTGAATCCTGGAATGCTATGAAGGAGGCCTTTGCTCAGCAGTGGACTTAGGATGGCTGATTTGATTGATTTATATATATATATATATATATATATATATATATATATATATATATATATATATATATTTGTGTGTGTGTGTGTGTGTGTGTGTGTGTGTGTGTGTGTGTGTGTGTGTGTGTGTGTGTGTGTTGATAAATTGTTTAAGACAAATGAGAGAGTGATAGGTGGGGAAGGGTAAACGAAAATGGGCTCAGAATCCATTTATTGTTCTTACGTTTCGGTTATTATAACCTTCCTCAGAGAACTTGTTACAGAACATCTTGGTCACAACATTTATACCCGTAGTGGGGGAACTTGTGAAGCTTCGAGTGTCAGTTTTTTTCTAGCGCATTAATTATTAAGAGACTGGCTGCTTTAGATAGGCATATAAATCCTTCTCTGTCGTTATTATTTTCTTGGACATTTATATGTGCAGCTTCAACTGTCTTTCTCATCTTCTTTTGTAATCCTTTGTGTAAAATTTCAACTTTACTCCATTCGGGAAGGTTGTTGCATATTTCGAGGTGGCGGACCAGGGAGTTGGACGTTCTCTGTGCTCTTAAATCATTCCTATGTTCGTTTATCCTCTTCTCGATATATATATATATATATATATATATATATATATATATATATATATATATATATATATATATATATATATACATATATATGTATAGGGACATCATATTACATGAAAGTAGGGATAGATGTGATAGTACGACTAGGGTTGGGATTAAGTGCGTTATATAGGTGAAAGGAGGGGAGGTGTGATAATCCAGGGGATAATCCGATTAAACAAGTGCGTCCGGGTGAGTATGGTGAGAGATAATCCGATAGACGGATCTGTGGTTCAAAGGTGTGAAAATACCCCTCCTTCCGGTGGCCCAAGGACTTGTGTCGATCACTGGTCCAGTATGTGATGCAAGACCATAATAAATGAATTACACACAGATAGACACCCACACATCCACACACACACACACATACACATACATCCGGAAGGGTAGTAGTTATCGAATACGAGTCCAACACGTATTCCAAAGACCATGGTGAATTACACACACACACACACACACACACACACACACACACACACACACACACGCACACACACACACACACACTTCAACGAACGGACGGCTTAGAGGACGTTCTGAAGGAAAAGTGAAATTTCGTGGATCCCAAAGCAAAAGAAGTACCTATTGTATTTACAGGGTGGGGGGAAATTGCTCGTGGTGTAGGGGATAGTGAGGAAAAAGGAGAAGGGGAGGGATTACTGAGGGAAATGGAAGGAAATGAGGAAGGAGAGGACTTGGCCCAGGCAGGCAGACGCCATGTAAACAAAAGAGGTCCCGACCAATTTAGTGACGACGAAATGTCTAACAAAAATGTAAAGATTAGAAACATAGATAAGAACAATTCAATGGAAGGTGAGGATAACAATTTCCAAGGATTTAAAGAGGGGGAGGCGGATACCAACCTCCCCCGACTAGCAAAACTGGAGGAAAGGCTTGAACAAATGACTGAACATTGGGAGGTTAGGTTCGGTAAAATGTCAAAACTTGCAGAAAAGTTTGAAAGATTGGAAGAACTAGAGAAGGCGAACAAAAACTTAACTGATGAAATAGAAGAACTAAAAAGACATTTAAGAGAAGTAAAAGAGGAGAATAAAGAATTAAAAAGGAACAATAAAGACAATAAAGAAACAATAGCAAAAGAGGCACAGGGGTGGAGAAAGATACAGGAAAATAGTAAAGTTGCATTTACTGATATAATTAAACAGCAAATGAAAGAACAAACTGAAGACTCAGTTATCAAAGTGATGGGACAGAAGGAGAATATTGTAAGAGACTTAGCAGACAAAAAGAAATGTATAATTATATTAGGAATGGAAGAGAAACATAACCCAGATAGAACCTCAAGAATCAAAGAGGAAAATGAAAAAGTAAGCAGTTTACTACAATCAGTTCAGGAAGAGGAACCAGAAATAATGAAACAAATCGAAGAGAAGTTCAGACTCGGAAAGTATAGTACAGATAAGACCAGACCAATTAAGATTAAATTCAGGTCACAAACGACGGCTGAGAATATCTTATCCAAAACAGGGAAACTAGCAACAAGTGAACAATATAAAAAGGTATGGATAAAAAGGGAAATGAATAAAGAAGAAAGACAGGAAGAAAAAAAGAAAAGACTTGAAGCTAAGGAAAAAAACGAGAACAGAACAGAGTCAGAAAAAGAGATTCTATTGGAGAGTAGTGAATATGAAACTAAGGAAATTCGACACACAAGAGAAAAACAAAAGGGAAACAGAGAACACAATGGAAGTGGCAGAAAACTAAGAGTGTCTTACACAAATATAGATGGATTAATAACAGGATTGAATGAGCTGAATGATTATTTGAAGGAAAAAGAACCGGACATAATGGGAATTGTAGAAACAAAATTAAAAGGTCCACTACCACCCAACAGTGTAGGACATGATGCATATAATTATTGGATTAGAAACAGAGAGACAAAGCAAGGGGGTGGAGTTATGTTCCTGACTAAGAAGGATATAAACGTGAGGTGTGTCACATATGGAAAGAATACAGTAGAGATGATTATGATCGAAGTGGAAGACAGAGATAAGAAGAGCAGAAAGTTTGTGATAAATTATGTGCCTCCAAAAACAGCCTCGTGGGAAGAGAGTGAACATAAAAGTATGTTAGAGGACACAAAGATAGCATTAAATAAGATAATGGAAGATGGAGGAAGAATAGTTATGATGGGCGACTATAATTGCAAAGAAATCTGAGGGGAAGAGATGACAGTAAAGGGTGGAGACGGCTCATGGGGAAACGCTCTACTTGAGATGATTACTGACAATACAATGACACAGTGGATACAGGAGAACACTAGGTATAGAAATGAGGAAGGACCATCGAGACTAGACCTAATAATTACATCTGAACCTAGAATAGTGGACAAGATTGAATATAAAACACCAATAAGTATAAGCGACCACTTATTGATTGAACTGGAACTAAATGAAGAAAAATACATGAAAAGAAATTAACAATATAGAAAAGGAAGAATGATGTATGAAAAAACAAACTTTGATAAAATAAGAAAATTATTTCAAAAGGAAAACTGGGAAGAAATATACAAAGAAGAAACAACAGTGGAAGAGAAATGGAATATTTTGACAAAAATTTACAAAAAAGGAGTGGAAAAGTATGTCCCAAGACAAAAACAAGAAAAAGAATATGTAAAATGCTGGTACAACAAAAGTTGTAGGGAGTTAAAAGACAAAAGAGACAAAGCTTGGACCAGATGGAAAAAAGACAGAAGACCTGAAAAATGGAAAATATATACTTGCTATAGAAATGAATATGTACAAGCATGCAGAGAGGAAAAGAGAAAATATGAAAAAGATATCATAGAAAAGTGTAAAGATCAACCAAAACAGATTTGTAAACAACAAATTGAAAAACAAACAAGACTTGGAGAAATTAAGACACGGAGGAGTTGAATACAGAGGAAATTGAAATGGCGGAAATTATGAACAAACATTTTAAATCAGTGTTTACAAGGGAGAACATACAACCTGAAGAGATCGAATGGAAAGAGAAAGTCCCTCCCATGAAAGAAATAGAAGTAACAAAGAACGAAATATTGACACACTTGAGTAATCTTGATGTCAGAAAATTGCATGGACCAGATGAAATAGCAAACTGGATTTTGAAAGAATGCAGGAATGAACTGGCAGACAAAATACATAGCATAATAAACAGTTCCTTGAAAGAAGGAAAAGTTCCAGAAGATTGGAAAAAAAACAAATATAGTACCCATATATAAAGGAGGAAATAAAGAAGACCCTACCAACTATAGACCAGTCTCCCTAACAAGTACAATAGCAAAAATTTGTGAAAGAATTGTCAAAAGTAGATGGGTAAAGTATTTAGAAAAAACAACGTGTTAAATCCAAGGCAATTTGGATTCAGACAAGGACGATCATGCGTCACCAATTTAATATGTTTCTATTCAAGGCTAATAGATATAATACAAGAAAGAGATGGATGGGCTGATTGTGCATTTCTAGACCTAAAAAAAGCTTTTGACAAAGTACCACATAAGAAGTTGCTTAAGAAATTAGAAACTGAAGGAGGAATACAGGGCAAACTGCTTAATTGGATGGAAGATTTTTTGCAAGAAAGGAAAATGAGAGTAGTGATAAGAGACAAACACTCAAAATGGGATGAAGTAATAAGCGGTGTTCCGCAAGGAACAGTTCTGGCCCCAATAATGTTTGCTATATATATTAATGATATGGATGAAGGAATTGAAAGCTATATGAGCTTCTTTGCAGATGATGCAAAACTACTGAAAAGAGTGAACACGGAAGAAGATTGTGAATCACTACAGAGTGATCTAAATATAGTACAGGAATGGAGTAGGAAGTGGGAGATGGAGTTCAATACAAAAAAGTGTAGTATAATGGAATTTGGAAAAAACAAAAACAGAATAACAGGATCATATAAATTGGGAGAAGAAGGAATAAAAAAAGTAGCAAATGAGAAGGACCTGGGAGTCATTGTTATGAATAATATGTCACCTGAGAAACATATAAATAAGATTTTTGGAGAAACTTATAATTTAATAAGAACAATCAAAGTTGCATTTACATAACTGGATGAAGAAATGGTGAAGAAAATTCTAGTCACCCTGATAAGACCAAGATTGGAATATGCAGCAACGATATGGTCACCAAGTACAAAAAAATGTATAAAAAAAAAAACTTGAAAGAATACAAAGAGCAATTACAAAATTGGCACCAACACTCTCAAAACTATCATATGAAGAGAGACTGGCAAAAATTGAACTACAGACACTAGAGCAAAGAAGAGAGAGAGGAGATTTGATAGCTATTTACAGAATCATGAAAGGCATAGAAATTACTGATAGAGAGAATCTGATAAAATGGGATGATAGAAATACAAGAGGACCCGGAAAGAAAATTAAAAAAGACAGCTATAGAAGAGATCTGAAAAAGAACAGCTTTCCTCACAGAGTAATAGACAGTTGGAACAAGTTAGATGAGAAAGTGGTGTGTGCAAAAACAATACATGAATTTAAAAATAGTTTAGATAAAATGAGATATGAAGACGGGACCCAACGAGCATAGCTCCCCTTCCCGTAAAATACAACTAGGTAAATACAACTTGGTAAATACACACACACACACACACACACACACACACACACTTTAACATTAAAAAATGTAGTATAATGGTACTTGGAAAAGCAAAAATAGAATATCGGGTCAATATAAAATTGGTAACAAGGAAGTCGAAAAAGTCGACTCAGAAAGGGACCTGGGAGTGATTATCTCAAGTGATCTGACACCTGATAAACGTGTCAATAAATTAGTTAGAGAGACTTTTAACTTATTAAGATCAATGAAAGTGGCCTTCGACTACATGGATGAAGAATTGGTAAAGAAAATAGTGGTTGCACTAATAAGACCTAAACTAGAGTATGCTGCAACACTATGGGCATCTAGCACAAAAAAGAAAAAAAAAAAAAAAAAAAAACATAAGGAAATTAGAAAAAAAAATTCAAACAGCAGCGACAACAATTACAGGAGACAGGAGACCTTTAGATCCATATCTAGGTCGGATGTGAAAAAAAATCATATTCATAATAAAACAATAAATAAAAACTATAATAATGTAAATAAATAAAATACATAAATGCATAGGTATAGTTAAATAATAAACAAACAGGTAAATAGTAAATAATAATAAATTGACATATAACTAATAATAAATGAGAATCAAACAGACAAATAATAACAAAACAAAATCAAATAATATAACATAAATTATAATCATTACAGCATCTTACTTAGGCATTTATCTAAATGATTCTTAAAGCTTCTAACTGAACTACATTGCACTACCTGTGCAGGAAGTTTATTCCATTCATTAACTACACGGTTGACAAAGTTGTTTCTACCTACTTCCAAATTGAATCTATTTCCGGATAGTTTGAGACCATTGTTTCTTGTCTGATTCTCATTCAATGTGCAAATTTTGTCACTTTTGATGTTGTCAATTCCCTTTAAAATCTTAAAGACCTATATCAAGTCACCTCTGAGTCTATGCTTTTTTAGGGAAAACAGATTCATGTGTTTTAGTCGATTTTCGTATGATTTATTTTTTATATTTGGAATCAGTTTTGTGGCTCGCCGTTGTACTTTTTCCAGTCTGTCAATGTCTTTAATGAGATTCGGTGACCATACGGAAACAGCATATTCCAAATGTGGACGAACTAACGATTTATATAGCTTGTTAATGAGTGATGGACTTTTGAAATCAAAAGATCGCGCAATCAGTCCCAGAATCTTATTTGCTTTCTCAGAGGCTGAAATACACTGCTTGGATGATTTGAGGTCGTTACTGATAATTATGCCGAGATCTTTTTCACTATCCACTTTTGTTAACGAATTTTCAAATAACTTGTAATCGTACTTACTGTTATTTTTACCTATGCAAACATCACCTACTCCATAAGCTTTCAAAGCTCTACCATCTACTTCAACAAACAAGGGCATTTTTAAGTGTCTCATAACTTGAAAAGGGTTCCTTTTTATGGGACATATGTTGCGTAGCACCTGAATCAACTACCCAACTACCTGCATTGAATACAGAGTTCATAGACAGAGCACTAGCAACCAATGTTATTTCTTTTTCATCCTTTTTATTTCCCTCAGCACAGTTCACTTTTTCATTTTTACACTTCTTCAAATAAACCCAACAATTTTTATTGACGTGCCTCATCTTTTTGCACTCAAAACACTATCCTTTTATATGACTTTGTTTTATTAACAACAAGTGCACTGTTATTGTTTGTTGACTTCATAAGACTACACTTACTTTCCTCATGTAGAAGACGTTCTGTCATAGTTTCCCACTTTGATACACTTTCCGAAGCCTCTACTGCTGTTACAAGCACTGAATAACTGTCAGGCAATGACGATAACAAGATAATTACCTTGTCTTCCTCGTTAATGGCGTCACCAACCACTTCGAGTTCACCAAATAGTTCAATGAACTTCTTCAAATGTTCCTGCATACTGTCTTCCTGTCGTAACTTCATGTTGTACAACCGTTTCTTGAGTCGTAGTTTATTTGACCAGGGCCCGTATACACAAAACTTGTTAGCACTAACAAATAGCTGTTAAGGGTAACAAATTCTTGTGAAGGCTAACATTTAGCTGTTGAACACAAACAGTGGATACAGAAAACTTGTTAGGGCCTTAAAAGTACTGTTAAGGTAAAAGTGCTGTGGAGGACTATTAAGCTCTTAGCAAATTCCTGTTAGTAGAGAAGATGGCATAGCAACAACAGCAACAACAACAACAACTACAAAGAATACAGCGAGTCTATCGACAGCGACGGGACATATTTAATGAGTACAATGACGATGAACTCATCAAACGCTTCAGGATGAACCGTGCTGGTATAATAACAGTGGCTGATTTAGTGAGGGACCAACTTCAATCCCGAACGAGGAAGATGAACTGTTCGGCGATGCAGCTGAAGGGGACATGGGTGCAGATGAAGAGCCAGGTGAAGCAGAGATACCTCCTAATTCTGGTAGACCGGCTGGCCGTAACGGACATCCATTTCGAGATTATACTGCCAATCTTTATTTCAGGTATGTCGCGTATGTGCTACTTATCCTTATCAATTTTTCTGAATGTACTGTACTGTATACTGTACAATACAGTATACTTTATACATTACATAGTCACTAAATTAATAAATGTTTAAGTACAGTACAGTACAGTACTGTACTTAATTACCCTTGCTCAGAGATGCAGTACTGTGCATAAATATTTGTGATTGGTGCCAGTCTTATTTTCTAAGCTGTACTAAATTTGTGTACATTATTTCATATTGCAGTAGACCAGTGGCTGAGTGAGGTATCATGAAGGTGTGATTAGTGATGCAGTACTCTCTACTACCAAGTTTTCATTCCACTTACAGTCAAAAGTGAAAGATAAAATTAATTGAAAAAACAAATACAGTTTATAAAATAATATAATTTGTATTTTTTCCTTTACATACATGCTACAGTATATAATATTGTGGATCTCATGAAGATTGTCCACCCCAAGCATGTTAGGGTGGACAATCTTCATGAGAGCGAGACTGGGGTGGACAATCTTCGGTGCGATGCACCTTCGTCCAAAAATATCTGTCGTTGGTTAATAAGTACTCCTAAAAAAAAACATACAAACAATATTTATGTGCTATCATGATACTCTATTAATAAATTTTGAACAACTGCATTAATAACACTGTTTTATGTGTGCAATTTTTAATAATACGTCCATTGGTATATGTATGTGCCCGTCTGGGGTATTGGCTGCTTGTTATTGTGGCAAAGTAGCATGCAGTTGATACTTTAGGGTCTATATGGGGCGCACCTACGGACCAGAGCCACACATCATTTTGTCTATGATAGAAGAAAACTCTGTTCATAGAGAAATGATGACACTTTTATACTACGACTGTCCCTCCGTTATGCTGTCCCCCAACCCCTTCTTGCTGTCCTGTACCATTTCTCCGAGTATTCTTTTTCTGTGGTGGGGGAATTCCCTGTGGTGGGGGAAAAGAATACTGCCACCAAGTATTCCCACTTGGATCGTATGAGACGAGAAGAAAGGGACGGGGATTGGGACTAGACATCCTTCTCCTTGTAGCCCCACAGGGGACATTCCTAAACAAAAAAGAGAAGGCATAAGAGGGTCTGGAAGTTCTCGGACCAGCACCCTAAGGTTTGGGTCTTTTAATGTGCGTGGATGTGGTACAGATGAGAGTAAAAGGGAAGAGATAGGTAGTATGTTTGTGAAAAGAAAGATGGGTGTGTTGGCTTTGAGTGAAACTAAGTTGAAAGGGAAGGGTGAGTGTAAGTTTGGGAGTGTAAGTGGGAGGTTATCAGGAGTGAAGAGAGGGCGAGGGAGGGAAGGGGTGGCTATTCTAGTAAGTGAAGAGATAGGTAAACGTGTAGTGGAGTGGAAGGAGGTTTCCTCAAGGATAATGTGGATGAAGGTGAAACTGGGAAAGGAGATGTGGGTCTTTGTAAGTGCATATGGGCCTGGCAGTGAGAAGTGTAGAAGGAAGGGAGGCCTTTTGGATAGATTTAAATGAGTGCATAGAGGATTTAGGAAGAAATTTCAATGTAATAGTACTGGGAGACCTTAATGCTAGGGTAGGAAATGATCCAATCGATGGAGTGGTTGGGAAATGTGGAGTTCCAGGAAAGAATCGTAGTGGAGAGTTGATGGTGGAATTGTGTCTAGAGAGTTGATGATAGCAAATACAATGTTTCGGAAGAAAGTCAAGCATAAGTACACATGGGAGAGGGTAGTGGAGGGAAGGGTGGTAGAGCGCTAATGGATTATGTAGTGGTAAATAGGATTATGATAGGAAGAGTTAAGGATGTACATGTGCTAAGGGGAGAGGGTGGGGGAATATCAGATCATTTTTTGGTGGAAGGTAAGTTGAGAGTGGAGGATAGATGGAGAAAGAGGAAAGGGACAAAAGGTAGGGAGGTGCTTAGAGTGAACTCTTTGAATGAAAAGGAAAAGGAGAAGGAGTACAAGAAGAAGCTGAAGGAGGAGTGGGAGGGGGTAAAGCATAGAGTAGAGCTGGGTGTGGAGGAGGAATGGGGATGGTTCAAGGAGGGAGTCATAAAGTGTGCAAGGATGTTGTGTGGAACAAGAAGGACAGGGGGAAATAAAAGAAAGGGTAATGAATGGTGGAATGAGGAAACAAAGAAGGTGGTAGGAGAGAAGAAGCGAGCTTTCACAGATAGGTTACAAAATAGGACGAGGGAGTCACATGAGAGGTACAAAGAAAAGAAAAGAGAAGTAAAGCAAAAGGTAAAGGAAGCAAAGAGGAGAGCAGATGTGAAATGGGGTATGAGTATGGCAGAAATTTTTGAAAGTAATAAAAAGATGTTTTGGAAAGAAATTAAGAGGGGAAGAGGAGGCGAATCAAGTAGAAAAGAAAAGGTAAAAGGTGCAGATGGAGAGATGATAATGGAAGAGAGGGCAGTAAGGGGAAGATGGGCAGAATATTTTAGGGAGTTGCTAAATGTGAAGGAGGATAGGGAAGGAAAGATAGCTGCAGTGGGAAATGCGAAGAAAATGAGTGATGAGTGAGGAGAATGGAGGAGAAATAAGGAAGAATGAGGTGAACGCAGTTGTTAAGATGATGAAAGCAGGTAAGGCACCTGGTCTTGATGGATGCCATGCAGAATGTCTGAAAAAGGGAGGTAAAGTGATGGTGGACTGGATGGTGAGGCTATTTAATGTTTGCTGGAGAGAGGGTAGAGTGCCGGAGGACTGGAGGAGTGCCTGTATAGTTCCACTTTACAAGGGAAAAGGGGACAAGTGTGAATGTAGTAATTTCAGAGGGATTAGCTTGTTAAGTGTAGTTGGGAAGGCTTATGGGAGGATCTTGATTGAGATGATTAGGAGAGGAACAGAAGGAGTAATTGGTGAGGAACAGTGTGGATTTAGGACAGGTAGAGGTTGTGTAGATCAGATCTTTGTGGTAAGACAGATATGTGAGAAAGCTATAGGAAAGGGGAAGGATGTTTTTTGGGCTTTTATGGATCTGGAAAAGGATTATGATAGGGTAGACAGAAAGGCACTGTGGGAGGTTATGCAGATATACGGGATAGGAGGAAAGCTTCTGGGAGCTGTCAAGAGTTTTTATGAGAGTAGTAGAGCTTGTGTCAGGATTGGAAATGGAGAGAGTGAGTGGTTTGAGGTAAAGGTGGGACTTTGTCAAGGATGCGTTATGTCCCCCTGGCTGTTCAACTTATACATGGATGGGGTGGTGCGAGAGGTAAATGCAAGGGTAGTGGGTCAGGGATTCGAGATGGTTAAAGAAAATGGAGAAAAGTGGGAGGTGAGCCAGCTGTTGTTTGCGGACGACACTGCGCTTGTGGCAGGATCGGGGGAGGGACTGAGGAAGTTGGTGGCAGAGTTTGGGAGAGTATGTGATAGAAGAAAGCTAAAGATAAATGTGGGTAAAAGTAAGGTGATGAGATGTACAAGGGGTGAAAGTGGCAGTAGACTGGAAGTGAGCATTAAGGGAGAGCGACTGCAGGAAGTGGATAGTTTTAGATACTTGGGTGTAAATGTGGCAGGAAAAGGTGGAGTGAAGGTGGAGGTAGAATGTAGATTGAGAGAAGCGAGTGAATGCCTTGGTGGATTAAAAACTGTAATGAGGAATAGACATTTGGAAATGGATGCTAAGAGGAGACTGTATGAAGGAGTGGTTGTGCCAACAGCACTGTATGGGGCAGAAACATGGAACATAAGAGAAGAAGAGAGAAGGAGTTTGAATGTGTTTGAGATGAGGTGTCTGAGAAGTATGATGGGGGTTACTAGGCTAGATAGTGTGAGAAATGAGGAGGTGAGGAGGAGAACAGGGGTGGAAAAGGAGCTGGGAGATAGGGTTGATGAAAGAATATTAGGATGGTTTGGACACATGGAAAGAATGAGTGAAGAAAGACTAGTAAAAGAGGTGTGGAAGGCAGATGTGGAGGGAGTGAACATGAAGGGATGTCCTAGGATGAGGTGGATGGATGGGGTGAAGGGGGCTTTGGGGAAGAGGGGAATGTCTGTTGAGGAAGGAAGGGAGAGGACAGAAGACAGGGGTGAATGGAGAATGGTTGTATATGGATGATGTTCTTATTGCATGAGGTGGAATGGGTGGGGGGTGGGGGGTGAGATAGTATGTGTGAGCAAAATTGACGCAGCCCAAAGAGATTTCTCCCCGTCCTCTCCTTTTATGCAATGGGGGGACGGAGAGGGGGGGTGTCGCCGATTTAATGAAGCGGCCTTGCTGTGGATGTGCTGTGTCTTGCGACACTGCTTCTGACCCAGGGCAGTGGACAAGGTGCAGGGATGACCCGTCATTCAGGAGGTGCTCAGATAAGAGGGAGGGTGGAGGGGTGTGGAGTGTATTCAGGGATGGAATGGGTGGAAATGATTTTATGCCTTTCCCTTTTTGGCTATCCCCCTTGTAAGGGGGAAAAAGCCTTGGTATATGTATATACGTCCATTTACATGTTCATAAGCTGTTAACTTCAGCATTGTTTAGCGGGACTTGACAAACAACTGTTTACTAGCTAACATTTTCTTGTTAAGCATTGGTGCATTACTTTTAGTGATTCTCTGTTAGCTAGCAGAGATTGTTAAGGCTAACAAAAAAGTTTTGTGTATACAGCCCCAGATTTTCTTTTGAAAAGTGTCTTGCAGTAGTTTCCACACAGTACCTGTATCAGTTGGATCCCCAACCAAATAAAGAAGGTTTTGGTCAATAGCCAATACAATATAAGCCAACGCCCTGGCTTTTTTCTTATTGTATTTTTCCAGTGCCCCTCCCTCTGCCTGTTTCTGAGCCATCAATGATCCCGAACAAATCCTCTTTAATCAAGTGCATCTTCATCTGCAACTTCCACGTAGGATAGTTCTTATCATTCAGTGGTGTGAGGTTGATTGTAATGCACTCCATTTTGTCAGTCTGTGTCACAAAAATTAAGAAAATGCAACTTCACTCGTTTATGTGCCTACACCACCATGCTTGATTCTACTTCGCTGTGACGCAGTGTAATTTCTAAACACACAAAATAATGTGTCCTGTGCACAAAACCTATGTTAAAAGTTATGGGTATATTATAAAAGATTAGAAAAGCACAACTGTTTATTGTTCTTCAAAGGCACAATATACTTGACACACATAAGTTTATGTTCAGACAATAATATACACATCAACCTCTCCACACCATGGCTCCACCATGACTGACTTGCAATGGCGTGGCTTCCACCTCAGCGTGGGAAAAACTCACAGGCCTAGCAACTAAACTTTGTTATACATGCAAATTAAGTACAGATTATACAATAAATCAAATTTTAAAATTTCTATTATACATTGCATTGTACATTCAATCAAAAACAACACAAGATGCACAATAACAAATATCTATATTTCAACAATTAATTCAAATTACCCCAATTTTAATCAACTTAAAGAAGTTTATCAATCTGTTTTAGACTTAAAATGGGATCTGATGACCTTAACGTCAAACCCAGATGAAGTGATACTACCAGCTCCCTTGCCTTCAAGGAAAATTTCTTGAAAAAATACCTGTTGATTCTAGCAAGGGAGTTAGTCACTCCTTTAAGGTCAACCCAGATTCCGTTAAGAAGTCTATCAACAGATGTAGATTTTGCCCTGCTTCTGACCATGCAAGTTCAAAGTGTTCTTCCTATATTTCCCTTGAACACAGAAAAGCTAGAGCAGCTCAATTAGGACTGTGTAACCAATGTTTGAATCATGGACATGGCTCTTTGGAATGCCCCAGGTTAAAGGCCATGTGTCCTATGGCTAACAAGTTACCTCTTTCCAAATGGAAAATGTTTAATTTCCATGGTTTATCAGATACAATTGGTCCTTTGGTTTCCCTTCCTGTTAGCAGAGGCAAGAAAACTGCCCAATGTCTCTTCCTATTAGACACTGGAGCCCAGTTTTCCATCATTAACAAGGAATTGGTGGAGGACAGAGTAGGACCTTGTTTAAGTCCTCCTATGGACAAGTTGGTTTCTTCATTTGGTTTACCTCTAATGAATAAAAGAGGTTTTAATTACACTGCAAACTTAAAACTCCCCTCCAGAATGATCTGTTTAGTTTGTTTTTTGCAATAGAAGGATTAAACTTGTCCATACAAATTCCTTCATTATCCTCTGTACTCCAAAGTATGAATGATCATGAATTTTATGTTTCCCCTAGTTTTCCCAAGGTGAAGGGAGATCAACTGAAGGTTTTAGGCATCATTGGAAATGATATTCTGTAAAACTTTTAGCAGTTTTCTATTGAGAGCTCCCTTATATGGTAGCCCGTCTTGCAAAGTTATTAAACTTGCTGATGGTTTCATTCCATATGGGACCGGGGTTCAATATATCCCTCCTAGTGAAAAACCTTTCTATATAAGGAGAATGATAAAGGGGGTTTCTGAAATGCCCTCTAATGAAGTAAAAAATTCTGATAGCTTCAAATTTAAGGAGAAACTTTTGAGGATAAATCCCAAATCTGACCTTGGAGTCAATTCATTAAATTGTACTGAGGATTACAATGGGGATTCTCTTATTTTCCTCAATTCTTCTTTAGAAACCAATGGAATTTCTCTAAAGAAACCTGAGAAGGGTACTTCCTGTACCCAGTCTAATAAGACTGTTAAATTCTTTCCTCCCAAAAAGTTAGGCAAGGAAAAGTTACTTGTCAATTTCTGTTTAGAACCAGTAAGTTTACAATTTGATCCTTTGCAGGAAGTCTTTGTTAACTCTAATGTAGAGTATGGTCTTGATCATTTTTATTCTTTAGAATCCATTGGCATTAAAGAAGAACAAACCCCTGACATTGATGCTTTGGAAAGTGGTCAATTTAAACAGTCCATTTCCTTCGAGGATGGACACTATTGTGTAAAGATCCCGTGGAAAGAGGATTTGGTGGATCTTGTTCCCTCAAATCTAAAGATAGCCTTGGCAGTGGCACAAAGGGTCTATGACAAGCTTGAGCAAAGGGGCCTTAGGGAGGAGTATGAAGCTGTGTTTGACCAGCAAGAGGCCTTGGGTATTATTGAACCAGTTACTAAAAGTCCCCAGCCAAATTTTTATACCCCATAGACATGTACTCAAGAATGATGATCTTGTCACCTCTAAAATAAGACCTGTTTTCAACTGCTCTCTCAAAATAGGAAAAGCCCCTTCCTTGAATAAAGCTGCATTCCTGGGAGTTGATTTGATGAACAACCTCCTCTCTCTTTTGTTGTACTTCAGAACCAACAATTTTGCAATTTTAGCAGATGTTATGAAAGCCTTCTTGCAGATCCGTTTGAAGGATGAGGGCGATCGTAATAGGTTCTGTTTCTTTAGGAGGATTAACAACCAGCATATTCCTTACAGATATAATACTATCATAGTTGGTTTCATCTGTTCTTCCTTCATACTGAACTTCATTATCCCACATCATCTTTCCATGCAGCTTGACACTCTAACTGGCTCCTTAATTAAGGATAAATTCTATGTCGATAATCTGGTCTACACTACCAATGAATTCCATTCCTTCCCTACTATGGTCAAGATGATTAATGTGATCATGCTTAATGGAGGTTTACCTCTCAGGGAGTGGACATGCAACCAGACTTCTATTCTGTCTGTTCTTGAACAAGAAGTCATTTGCAATAAGGAAGAGGTAAAGGTGTTAGGATATATTTATAATAAGAACTATGATACCTTGAGAATCAAGGATGTTTCCCTTAACAAAGATGCCTCGACCAAAAGACAAGTTTTGTCTTCTTTGGCTTCTATATTTGATCCATTAGGTCTTTTTTCTCCTGTGGAATTTTTTTTATTAGAGATGTGCCAAAGAATGGTAGATTGGGATTGGAAATTGGATAGAGAGTTGCTTACAAGATGGAAGAAGTTATGCAAAAACTTTAGGTAGGTTAATGACTTATCCTTTAAAAGGAAAACTTTCTGTTCTGAATATCCCCTTATTTGTTTTTGCTGATGCTTCTAAGAAAGCCTATGGATGTTCCATCTATGTAGGGCAAGAAAGAAGAGTTAAAAGAGTCTAATGGCTCTCTTCTATTTGCCAAGGTCAAGGTGGCTCCTATTAAACAAAGAGCATTACCTTCTTTGGAGCTTATGGCAGCTTTACTATCTTTGAAATGCCTCAAAACTATTTTTGAGGAGGGACTGGTGTCTGCCCCACTGGTTGATTCTGTGGGTTTATGGACCAGAATGTTGCCATCTCATACATGGCAAAAGGGTCACTTGGGATGTATTCCCTCCAGCATCAAGGAAGACATTGTCAATGCATTTGTTGTCTAAGTTGACACTCCTCTAATTGATGTCTTAAAGTTCTCTTCTTACAGCAAACTTTTACATCACACTTCTTTGATCTTTAAGGCTGCCTTTTTGTTTAAGAAGTCTAATGCTGACCCTGTTAAGACCACTTCTAATTATTTGATGGGTATAATGCAAAGGGATTCCTTCCCTACTGAATTGGCTTATTTAGAGAACGCCAATACTAATGACATACCTCCTTTGATAAGTCAAATGAACTTGTTCTTGGACAAGAATGGTTTGATAAGGTCCAAGGGCAGAATTGACAAGAACATTGACCTCAAATATAAGGTTGTGAATCCCCTTTTGTCCAAATCCCATCATTTGACTAAACTCTTGATATTCTTTGTTCATTGCCAAGTAATGCACATGGGACTGCAAGCTACTCTTAATTTCCTTCACATGCATGGATTCTGGATCTTTAAAGCTAGACAAGCTGTTTTAATCATTCTGAAGGATTTTATAGTTTGTAAAAAATATAATTCCCATGCTGTTAACTATCCTTCTCCTTCCTCTTTACCTGGCTCTAGAGTAATTTTAAGTGTGCCTTTTGCCCATACTGGTGTGGATTACAAGGGGCATTTATGGGTTAGAGACAGAAATGGAGATAAGGTCAAGGCTTACATTTTGATATTTACTTGTTTTAATAATAGAGCTGTCCATTTGGAAGTCGTGGATTCTATGTCCACAGCTGAATTCATTTTGGCTTTTGTTAGATTTACTAACAGATATGGAATTCCTTCAGTAGTTTATTCTGATAATGCCAAATCCTTTATACAAGCGGGAAGTATTACTGGACAACTTCTATCATCTTAATTTGAAGAGAAGTTTAAAACTTTCCCTGTTCAGCATAGAACCATCACTGTTTATGCTGCATGATATGGTACCACATGGGAAAGGTTGATTCAGACAGCGAAACAATGTCTCTTTAAGGTATTGGGTAGGTCTGTTCCTTTCCTGGCAGAGATTACCACTCTTTTGTCCAATGTTCAAAACATTTTGAATAGACCTCTTACTTATCATTCCAGTGAAAATGAGGTAGATGTCATTACCCCTAATCATTTCCTTATTGGAAGGACCATTCCTTCCTTGATGTTTGGCGATTTGGAACAAGTCTCTGAATGGGAATCAGGAGAAGACTATCCTTCTCTTCTTAACTTATTCATGGACTGTAGGGATTATTTTTATGAAGAGTTTAAGAAACGATGGCTGACAGAGTATTTGGTCAGCTTAAGGGGACCCCCCGCCCCAGATTTACGAGAAAAAAAAATAATAATGATTTTTTTTTTATTGCATAAATACATAGAAGAGCGCTTGCTCTACACCATGTTAAAAGATTTTTATCGTACCGCCATTTTTAAATGGTTTAAAGGGCCTACGTTCCCTACCCCCGGCAGCCACGTGCTCCGCACCACTATTGTTTACATTCGTTTTGACCATGAAAACACCTCTTTTACTTTATTTTTTTTTTTATGCACTTACAAAGTTTTCTCTTGCGTCTGGCATGCACGTGAGTGTGTGGTATGAGGAAACTCAGCCCGCACGACTACCAGTGACCTGACAGCAGGAAAATTAGCCCACTTGACCGCCAGTGACCTGATAGCCGTAGAAAGGGAAGGAAGTGTACGCTAGCTTGCCACGTTCACTAATTTGCCGTGTGTATTTCGCATTTATTTTTCAGTGAAGAGAAGTTTGAAGATATTAGCCATGCCTAAGCTTTCCAAACAAAAATGACACTTACAGAAGACAAGAACGTTGACCTTAGTAACGCAAGGGGAGAAAGAAGGAACCGCATCAACCTTGTTATCACCACCTCCGCCACCACCACCAGTACTCCCTCCAGCACCTCCCTCCCTGCCAAGTACACCCACATCCTCGTCTCTCTCATTGCCATCTACATCCTCGTCTCTCTCATTGCCATCTATATCCACATCCTCCGCTCTCTCCCTGCCATCCACATCCACAGCACCTGATCCTCCGTCCTCTATACCTTTATCAGACACGTTGTCTCTACGCAAACAACTGTTTGCTAACAAGTTCACATGAAGAAAAAAGACCGTTCCTGTCAATGATTCCAAAGGAGAAGCTAAAGCTGATCTGTGACGTCTACGTTGACCTGACGAAGATGGATCTGCTAAGCCGATGCTTGAGAGGACGAACTCAGAACCCAAATGAGAGTCTGCATTCCAAGTTGTGGATCAAGTGCAACAAAAGCAAGTTTGCTGGAATCAGAAGAGTTATATTCCTCTCTCAGGTCACTGTACTTGACCACAACTTTGGCTACAAGAATGCCTCCTTGTTGCAACACCTTGGGTTTAGAGTCTCAAACCTCACAGTGATGTCCCTAATCCAGCAAGAGCCTGTTCCAACACCAGAAAGAAACCCTAGGACAAAAAAGAGAGCTGAATCCCAGCAATCAGACTACCTTGCTGGGTCATTCTAGACCAATGACTCAAACTTTGCCACAATGAGTAAGGTGGCGCCTTATGAGACCCTCACTTTGGGTGAATAATATCCTACACTGTAGGAGGGGACAAAGTGCCTGAGTTACTTGAAAGATGCAAAATCATCATGAAAATACAATGGAACCTGTTTTCAATTATTCTTAGGAGGTTCATGAATGTAAAATTTAGTAAAACTAAGAAAAAAAACTTTAACACTCGTTTCTGAAAAATTTAAGTTTTTTAGACACAAAGTCTATCTCCTCCCTCAATTTTCAACCAATCTTTTCATATGAGGTCTCTATTGATAGCTAGATAAATAAAAAAAATGAAATAGAGAGTTTTTTCATATGTTGAATAATCTTTTTTTAATAACGTGTCAGTCAATTTTTTTTTTTTTTTACAAAAAAAAATTATATTTTTTTTCCTCGGCATTGAACAAAGATATTAAAAAAATTCTCTATTTTGTTTTTCTATATATGTAGAAGATTCATTTGCTATAAAATGAAAGACATCAAATAAAATTTGTAGGAGGAGATAGAATTTGAAAGAAGCCCAAAAATAGGGTATTTTTCATGTTTTTTTATTAAAAAAACAAAAAAAACTACTGGTCAGATCTGAATAAAACTCAAGCTGTGACGGTTTTCTCAGACCTAGATATCACACAGAAAAAATCAGCAAGATCCTTCAGAAAAAAAGATTTTGGGCGTGGGGTCCCTTTAAGGGAAAGGGATAGAGCTGCGTACCACAGTTCTAGAAGCTGGGAAAAAAGTGACATTGCTTTTTTGAAACTGTCTTTTAAGACCAGACCCTTCTGGCCCTTAGTTCGTGTTGTTGAAACTTTTCCTGACCAAGACCATGTGATATGTACAGTCTCTCATTAAGCCGATGGAAACTCTATCAAAGTTAATGTTAGACTTTTAATCCCTCTAGAATTCCATGCTGAGTTACATTCCTGTCATGAGGATGAATCCCCTGAGGATCCTATTTTGCAGGCTAGCGAGTTGGAGCCATTTGAAGAGGCCTCAAATTTGGAGGAGGTTATTTCTTTGGAAAACGACTGTGTCACTCCAGAACCTACCTCTTTGAGACCTTCTCATAAGACTGCGCTAGCCTCTAGGGACCAAGTAAGGTCTCTAGCTCTTAAAAAGTTATTGTAAAATTTCCTCGAAAGTGTTGTATTCATTAAACACTCTTTTTGTTGTCGGGGATGTTGTGGTAATTGATATTGGGAATCTTAGTGTTTACCTTAGTTTGGGAAACTTTCCCTCAAAAGTGTTATTTTCTTCGATTCAGGATTCTTTCCTGAAACTTCGAACCACGCCTATCGTAACTTATAAGATACGATTAAACTCCCTTCCTCTTTATTTTGTTTATCAAATCTATGTAACTATTTTGGTTTAATAAATCGGGAATTGACTTTGAGAAAGTACTTAAAGTAAATATTAACCCGTGGCCTTCTGAGCTCTTTTCGAACTCGTAGGAGTTCCTTGGTACTCTGTGTGCTCTAATGTCAGAACAGTTGTCAGATTACCCTGAGCTCAGGATGAAGAAGGATTTTTTTTTTTTTTTTTTTTTTTTTGGAAACCTCTAACCAAGGGATCGCGTCTTTGGTTCAGAAGGCCTTAAAGATAGCGTATTTCTAAAACAACTACATTGTATATATATAGAAAATCTACGCAGGTTAAAACAAAGGTGACCGGTAAGTTCTCAAATGTAACTACTGAATTATTAAACCGTAGTTTTCATACTACATCTTCTATAAATTCTTTATTTCCTTGATCCAGTTTCACTACTTCTTGTTTATTTTTCAATTTACCATTCACATACCTGTAGAATAATCAAGGTTGATCCTAACATTTATCTATTATATCTCTTTCATAGTTTAACTTTTCTTCCCTGTGTATTTTCACATATTCATTTCTCAGTTTGATATATATTTGCCACTTACCCTTTTTTTCTTCTTTTTCCATCTTTTCCAAGTTTTGTCTCTTCTATCTTTTGCCTCACTACATTTTTTTATACCAGCACTTAATGTATACCCTTGCCTGCCTCTGCTTTGGTATGTATTTATCTATGCCTTTTATATAAATTTCTTTAAATACATTCCATTTCTCTTCCATCTTTGTTTCATTAAAAAAAATTCCCAATTCACTTTTTTAAAATGATTTTCTGAGTTTCTCAAAATCCATTTTATTGTACATAAGTCTTCCTTTTCTGTGTTTCTCATTTCTCCACATATAAATTTCCTCTTTTAGTTTGAACTCTATTATTATGTGGTCACTCTTCCCAATTGGTGTCTTGTATTCCATTGTATCCACAATTTCAGGCTCTGATGTAAATATTAAGTCTAGTCTCGGCGGTTCTTCATTGTTTCCATTTCGATTCGGGAACCTTTCCTGAAAATGCAAACCACAATATCGTAACTTTAATTAACCCCTTCATTACCGACCCATCAACCTTACGTAAACAAATGTTTCAAACCGTCCCACGAATGGCTGGAGCCTTATGTTTGTAAACACAGACACTTGCCACCACGTGGGTAGAAATAACCCAGAAACCAAGGCCTTGAGAGCCCTCAATACACACAGCTTATAACTGTGACACGTGCATGTCACGGAGAGCACACTTGGTTCCTGGCGGGTGCACTCAGCTGTGACACACAGGTGTCACAAAACACACATCCAGTACTCAAGGGATTAAGATACAATTAAACTCCCCTCCCTCTTTATTTTATTAAACCTATGACGTAATTTTGGTTTATAAATTGGGAACTTTGAGAATTTGCTTAAAGTATAAGTTGTCCCGTGGCTTCGAAGCTTTTATGAACACGTAAGAGTCCCTACCAAACGACACTGCTTTTCGTCCATGGAACGAGAGATCACCTTCAGCACTGGTACCAGACACTTCTCTCAAGAAACCTCGGCTTAGGACTTTTATGGTTCTTATCAGAAGCCATCAAGATTTCTCTTTAACTTCAGACCACCAATGTCTGAGAACAGAAACAAGTAAGTTCTCAGACTTTCCCGTGTGTAACTTTAAACCATAAATACGATAGGTTTAAATTTCTCAAGACATTGAGTAATTTCTCTCAGATTTAGTGTTAATCTTTTTCTGAATTCTGAGAATTTAATCTTAACATTTATATTTAACTTTTTTGCACTCGATTTCGACGTTAAATTATTTCCCCCTTATGTCGTAAGCCACTATATAAGCGCTTTGCTATTAAAGTTACGATAGTTGGTTACAAAGTCCGGTTTCCTGTTCTTTGTACCGAGTTTGTTCGGTTTTAGTAATTTCCTCGTTTGAGGACCTTATTTTCTTTGACGGAAATATGCCGGCTAAGGGGACTTTGTTATTCTCATGAACTTTTCGAAATTTATCAAACTGTTCTTTGAACTTTGTGGCCTCTATTGTTATATTGCCGTGGTTTCCCTTTATCTGTTTGCCTTTTTCAATTTAAACTTGTATTTAAATCAAATTGCTGATTTTTTCTTAAATTCTGTTTTAGTTGTTGCTTAGCCTGTAAGACAGTTTTCGGTACAACTGTCTTACTCTTGTGTATTTGGTGACAAGTTTGTTTGGGTTGCTGTTTCGATATGACTAGCAATGATAAGTCATTGTCTGACTCGGAGGTTTTGAAAAAACTCTGAAGACTGAGAGCCCATAAAAAGGGTCTTATCTCAAAGGACTTAAAAGCCATAAAAAGTTCTAAAATCGATTAACTATCTCATTCTGTACTTGACACCATGTTGTCTCAATTAGACGATTTCCTTACGGAAATCCAAAATTTTGACGAGGAAATTTACGACTTGCTCCCTGAAGAAAAGGACGAGGATATGGATAAATCCAGGGCTTACTGTCTGTCCATTCTTCTTGAATTGTCTCTGTAGCAGTGTGTCGGTGAGGAAAGTTGAAAAACGGGGTCTTGCCTTCTTGAGTTTAATTGCAAGCGGATGTAAACAAACAAGCGACGTCTAGAACGTCTTCGTATCAGTAACTTAACAAAAACAAAAGATGTCTACATAGGATTCAATTAGATACACACGACTAAAAGTGCTGTATAGGATCTAAACCTATTACAAAGTATAAAACATATGAGAATCACATATATAAGGAATCTACAGCACCAGTATACAATTCTTCAACACCATTTTCATGTATATAAAAATAATAATAAGACAATTAATCTCAATTTACCACATCCCTTTTCCCTTATTGAAAAAGGAGTATCCATATGAACATAACTGAAACATTTATCTTTATAACACCACAATTATAGATTCAATCTATCAGGTGGTTTCACAACTCTGCTAGATCTTCTAACTGGTTGTGGACTTGGTACTTTCACAGCATTATCATCATTATCAACATTTACAGAGGAATTTTCATCAGCCTTATCGATTACTTCTGAACTATTAGGACAGTGTCCTTGACCTGAAGAATACATAGTCACAAAAGGTTTACTGCTACCCGAGTTGTCTTTACGTACAGTGTCATTACTGGGAACAGTTGGTGTATATCTAGGCATAAGTTGATCAGAATGTCTTTTCCAAACAATGTTTCCAAAATCTTTTAACATCTCTTTGTAGTTTCTCACACCTAGAACTTCAATTACTTTCCCTTCCAACCATGAATGACCTTTGCCATAATTCTTTACAAAAACAGCATCATCAATCTTATATTCAGACTTCTCAAACTTACACTCTTTTTCCAAAACCTTTTCCTTCTTATTTTGTGGTTTAATTTTCTCAATTATACCTCTGAAGTTTCTGTTAAACATTAGCTCAGTTGGAGCTTTACCTGTGGAACAATGAATTGAATGTCTGTAGTTATACAAAAATCTACAAATTCTGGTTCTGATATCACCTTCCTTAAATTTACTTAATCCTTCCTTGAAAGTTTTTACAGCTCTCTCAGCTAAACCATTAGATGAGGGGTTATATGGGGCTGGTGTCATATGTTTTATTCCATTCTTTTCAAAGAAAGTCTCCATTTCCTCAGATACAAATGATGAGGCATTATCTGAAACTACAATGTCAGGTAACCCAAAATTACAAAAAGTTTTTCTCAGCATAGAAATTGTTACTGTAGATGTTGTTGACTTTGTTACATGAACATCCATAAATTTTGAGTGTGAATCCACAATCACTAAGAAATAACTTTCATTGATTGGACCTGCATAGTCCATATGGAGTCTACACCAAGACTTACCCGTCTCAGGCCATGATAAGGTAACTTCCTGAGAACCTTGAAATTTTTTAAAACAAATTGAACAAGCTTTAGTAACCTCAGATATATCTTGATCTAACTTAGGCCACCATATCCAATTCCTGGCTTCAGCCTTCATAGCACTGATACCATTATGACCTACATGCAGCTGTGAAAGTACACTACTTCTTAATTCAGCTGGTATAACTACTCTATTCCTAAATAGCAACACATCTTCATATATACTTAAATCTGCTTTAACTGCTGCATATTCAGAAATAACAGGATTATAAATCCACCCAAATTTAACACATTGGAAAACCTTCCTCAAAACAGGATCACTCTTTGTCATAACCTTAACCCTTTCATAGGAAATATTTTGATCTTCCAAATTTTCAACTAAATTCACATATTCAGCAGGTGTATGTGAGTCTAAAACAGAATCTGATACAGGCAAACGGCTCAGGGTATCTGCTACAATGTTTTGTTTGCCTGATTTAAAACACAATTGGTAATCATACTGGGATAACAATAATGCCCAACGCTGTACTCTTGCGTTTGCATTGACAGGAATCTGTTTCTCACTACCAAATAAACCAAGTAGAGGTTTGTGATCTGTACGGAGCACAAACTTACGTCCAAGCAAAAAATATTTAAACTTAGTTACAGCGTACACTAACGCTAGAGCTTCTTTGTCCAACTGAGAATAATTTAGCTCAGCAGCAGACAGCTTTTTACTTGCAAAGTAAACTGGTCTTGGACTACCATTCATTTCTTGAATTAACACACATCCTACTCCTACTGGTGAAGCATCTACTTCAACAATAACATCATGTTCACCATCAAAATTGGCTAGTAAATCAGAGTTGGCTAACTCTTCCTTAACAGTCATAAATGCTTTTGCTTCAACAGAAGACCACTTAAATTTTGCATTTTTCTTCAGTAAATCATACAGAGGTGCTAATACACTTGAAAAATTTCTTACAAACCTACAATAATAAGTTACTAGACCCCAAAATGATTGAACTTCACCTACAGACTTTGGTATAGGTGCTTCTAAAATAGCAGCAAGTTTCCTTGGTGAAGGTTTTATGCCATCACCTGAAATGACATATCCTAAGTATTCTAAGGAATTGGTATTCAGAACAGTTTTCTTTTTGTTAATAGCAACATTATGTTTCTGAAATACCTTCAACACTTTATCTAATCTCATATCATGTTCCTCTTTAGTCTCTCCTCTGACTAATATGTCATCTAAGAAGGCAACTACTCCATCTATATTCATCAATAATTGGGATATCAATCTTTGGAAGATGGCAGGAGATGATGCAAGTCCAAAGGGTAATCTTTTATATTTAAACAGACCTTTATGAGTATTAATTACTAGCAATTCTTGACTCTCATCATCTACTGGCACCTGTAAGTAAGCATCTTTTAAATCAATCTTTGAGAATATCTTGCTTTTCCCAACAACAGCAAGGATTTCATCAACTTTAGGCAAAGGGTACTGGTCACATGAAATACTTTTGTTTAACTCCTTGAAATCTACACAGATACGCATTGACTTTTTGTCAGCTTTTAACACTGGTACAATTGGAGCTGCCCAAGTACTAGAATGTACTGGTTCAATGATTTTGTTATCAACTAACTCTTCTAAAGCATCTTCTACCAATTTTCTGTAGTGGTAGGGCACAGGCCTTGCTTTTTTCCAACTAGGCACAGCACCGCTCTTTAGGTGTACCTTTGCTACAACACATGAAATTGGCAATCTAGAATCAGCTGAAAAATTATCTAATTGTACCTTGGAATCCAAAACATTAACTCCTTCCTCTATACCTGTGAGTGCAATACCAATTTTAGGCATTAAATCTCTTCCACATAAGTTAGAGTTATTAGATTCAACTACATACAAACTTTGAATTACATTGTGACCATTATAAAATATATTTGCATAACCTTACCCAAAACATGCAAATCATTATTACCATAAGCCTTCAAAATTTTATCACTAGGCTCTAGAGATAAATTTAATTTCTTAACCCAATGTAAGGTTAGAGTCGACACACTGGCACCACAGTCAATTTCATACGGCACATTATGACCTTCAATATTTATATCAACCTTGTTTCTCACTGGCAAAACCTTACCTACAACACTGTGTATAGGTTCATGAGAAATATCAACACTAACCACTTCTGGAAGGCTAGGTCGATCCACTAAATGTAACAATTGGTTATCATCACTACCAGTATCTCTCTCTTCCTGAGAAATTCCCTCGAAAACCATATTAGTTTTCTTTTTTCCAAACGTCTTCTTGTTGGTAAATTTTCCAAAAGATCCTTTCTGGGCACTGTCACAGTCTTATCAAAACGGCACACTCGTTTTAGGTGTCCTCTCGTGTTACAAACTGAACAAGTTAGGTGCTTAAACCTACAGTTCTCACTTTTATGTGGATACCCGCAATGCTTGCAACTTTCTTTTTTCTGACTATTAGAATATTCAGAACTAATCCCCACTTTCCTCACTTCAGTGGTCGGGAGCTTTTCTCCAACGAAAGCTTTTTCCAAATTTAAAATTTTCTCTAAGGTGTCCGTTGAAGACATAGTTTGTAAATCCAAATTCTCTGCAACTATGTACGGGAAATACACTTCAGTTTCAATAGCCATAAACAGTTGGTCTCTCACTCGGGCATCAAATAAGGTCCCAAAGTTGCAATCTTTGGCTAGACTTTTCAAGTCTGCATACAAGTCTCTTAAACTTTCAACAGATTTTTTCTTTCTGTTTTGAAATTTAATCAAACTCCGATGATAGCTCGGTTTAACCTTGTAATGTGCTTCTAAAAGCTTCACTAAATCATTATAGTCTTTCTCATGTGGCAAATTAGGTGAAGTGAGCGAAGCTAGCGTGCTGTACGTTTCACTTCCTAATGATACTAATAAAGAATTTTTCTTCTTGTTATCATCAGTGACTCCATTGTATGCAAAATGAGCTTGCAGCATACTAAGCCATATCTCCCACTTAATCTTATTGGGGTCAAAACAGTCAATCTTACCTGAGTTATTTGCCATTGTAATTCTACTTGTATTAAATCCAGTTTCCTATTGAAACAATTGATTCGTAGCCTGCTACACAAAGGCTATTTACGAATCCAGAGTGGCCAGGACGGTTCCGATGGGGTGAATGGGTGAGTATATCTTCATCCTTCGATTTCTCCACCATCAGTTGGAAAGGCAGCTATTTCTGTCTTCTAAAACTGAAATCAGTCCTTTGCCTCACTAAATCCACAAATCCTCGTCGCCACTGTAGCAGTGTGTCGGTGAGGAAAGTTGAAAAACGGGGTCTTGCCTTCTTGAGTTTAATTGCAAGCGGATGTAAACAAACAAGCGACGTCTAGAACGTCTTCGTATCAGTAACTTAACAAAAACAAAAGATGTCTACATAGGATTCAATTAGATACACACGACTAAAAGTGCTGTATAGGATCTAAACCTATTACAAAGTATAAAACATATGAGAATCACATATATAAGGAATCTACAGCACCAGTATACAATTCTTTAACACCATTTTCATGTATATAAAAATAATAATAAGACAATTAATCTCAATTTACCACAGTCTCCTTTTAAGAAACAGAGACAAGAGTTAATGGGAGTTCTTGACTCTAGAATTGGTGAAAAATCTAGCAAGTCCAATGATGTTAATTCTGTAAAACTTCCTCTTCCTCCTATTGTTCTTCAACATTTTGAGAACAATTCCAACAATCCATTTGCTTATTTCAATCTTAAAAAGGGTTTTCTGAATGCCTTAGCTGGTATCCCCAATCTGACTAATAGTCAGAAGTTAATTTATTTGAAGGGATATCTCAGAGGGGAAGCTTTCCATTTAGTGGAAAATGTACCAGTGGATGATTCAAATTATGACTACATTCCTTCTTCTTGATGAGTTGTACTTAAATAAACAGGAATTACTGGACAAGGTGTTGATTTCCATTATTAATGCACTGGAGGTCTCACTCTTAAGGGACATAGAAAGTTACATTAGGTCTGTAGATTCCAAGATACAAGACCTTAAGGAAATTGGAGTAGATTTCACTAGGCCAGGAAGCAAGGGCCTTCTTTTGATCAGTAAATTTATTTTAAATAAGTTACCTAAATTGTTCTTAATTGAATTGTCTCGGGTGATTAATTCAAATTACTCCAATATTAATCAACTCAAGGAAGTTTACCAGTCAGTTTTAGTTAGACTTAAAATGGGATCAGATGATCTTAGTGTCAAACCTAAATGAAGTGTTTCTACCAGCTCCCTTGCTTTCAAGGAAAATTCCTTGAAAAAAAACCCTGTTGATTCCAGTTAGGGAGTTGGTGGCTCCTTTAAGGTCAATTCAGATTCCATTAAGAAGTCTATCAGTAGATGTAGATTTTGCACCACTTCCAACCATGCTAGTTCGAGGTGTACTTTATATCTCCTTTGAGCACAGGAAAGCTAGAGCAGCTCAATTAGGACTGTGCAATAGTTCTTTGGAATGCCCCGGGTTAAAGGCTGCTCTGCCTTACAAATGTTTTGTTTGCAACAAACTCGAGCACCATGGAGCCATGTGTCCCATGGCTTATAAGTCACCATTTTCTGAAGGGAAAGTGTTTAATTTTCATAATTTATCTGATTCCATTGTTCCTTTGGTTTCCCTTCCTATTAGCAGAGGCAAGAGAACTGCCCAATGTCTCTTTTTGTTGGAGCCCAGTTTTCTATCATTAACAAGGAATTTGTAGAGGACAGAGTCGGACCTTGTTTAAGTTCTCCTATGGACAAGTTAGTTTCTTCCTTTGGTTTACCTCTAATAAATAAAAGAGGTTTTAACTACACTGCTAACTTAAAACTCCCTCAGGGATGAATTTGTTTAGTTTGTTTTTTGCTACAGAAGGATTCAACTTGTCCTTACAAATTCGTTCCTTATCCTCTGTTCTACTTAGTATGAATAATCACCAATTTTTTGTTTCACCCAGTTTTCCAAAAGTGAAGGGAGATCAACTGGACGTTTTAGGCATCATAGGAAATGATATTCTTCAAAACTTTAAACACTTTTCAATTGAAAGTGCCCCTTATATGGCAGCCCGTCATGCAAGGTTATTAAACTTGCTGATGGTTTCATTCTATACGGTACTGGGCCTCAATATATCCCTCCTAGTGAGAAGCCTTTCTACTTAAAGAGAATGATAAAGTGATTCCTGAAATGCCCTCTAATGAAATGCAAAATGTTGATATTTTCAAATGTAAGGAGAGGCCTTTGAGGGTAAAACCAGATTCTGACCTTGGAGTGGATTCATTTAATTGCTTAAAGCAGGGCTCTCCAAACTATGGCCCGCGGACCACATCCGGCCCGCCAAACAAATCCCTGTGTGGTGGCCTTGAAAATGAGCATGCTGCACGGCTGCAGTGTTGCTGATCTAAGCCAGCGTTGCCAGTTGGATTTGCCCAAACTATCATACCAACCTATCTCTATTATTAACCAAGGCAGTGGCAAGAATTCTGTCACGGTTTAATTGCTGTGACTAGCAATTAAAATGTAATGAAAACTCAAACGGTTTCCAAGCAGGTTAAGATAACAATTTACAAAAATATTTTAAGACCAGTTCTAACATATGGGTCAGAAACATGGACATTGACAGAAAGGCTGAAAAGTAAGATACAAGCAGCAGAGATGAGAGTACTGCGAATAATAAAAGGTGTAACAAGGTGTGACAGAATAAGAAATGAAGAAATAAGAAGAGAGCTGGAAATAGAGCCAATATTAGAATATGTAGAGAAAAGCCAATTAAGATGGTTTGGCCACGTCATGAGGATGAATGAGCATCAGTACCCATTAAAATACTACCAGTGGCAGCCACAAGGAAAGCGTCCAACAGGAAGACCCAGGAAGAGATGGAGAGACGGTATCAGACAAGCCATAGAGTCAAGAGGAAGAACTATGGAAGAAGTGGAAAGTGTGCAGCTGTATGCTGATAGGGACTTGTGGAAGGACTTCGTGAGGCATCATCGCTGACAGGGCATCGCCCTACCTGGTGTATGGTGGTGGTGGTGAAAACTCAAACGGTTTCCAACTGACAAGGATAGCCTCGCCGCCTCAGTCGTCAGGGAGGGGAGGGTCTTGAGGGGGTGGGTGGTGTTGGTTGGAAGGAGGGGTAGTGATAGACGCAGGGAGACGAGCGATAGGCCTTGCAGAAAACGGAGAGATAAAAATACTTTATTACTGATTGCTCTATTTGCAATAATTAAACTGAAAAGCTATTAATGATATTATATTTAAACCCAAAATGCTGCACACCCTCATGAATAATTATTGTATTGTCGTACTGCTGCTAAACTATTGTACATTGTACACATGTTCAAATTTTCATATTTGTAAGATAATTTTCGCATGACTGGCATCGCTGAATTCAAAGCTGAGGCTGCTGACTGGTGGTGCTCAGCCCGAGTCAGTTTCCCTCTCTCTTGATAGTGTGACGCACAGATACTAGTACTGTTCATGAACTTATCATATTTATATTATGATAGCCCAGTTTCTTAAAGTTTAAGAAACTGGGCTATCATAATATAAATATTGAACATTTCAGTTACTCCAAAGTAAGACTTAAACTTTGGAGTAACTGAAATGTTCAAGTAGATACGAAAAAAAAAACATAATTACTTCACCTCGACTAGTTTATTTTCGAGTAAACACAAGATCGACGTAGCCTAATTTTGTATGTAGGCCTATTAACTGTGGAATACTATGGTGGTTTTCAAGGAAGTGCAAATTCACACGCTCATAGATAGCATTCCATTGGAGGTAGCTCCGAACTTTAATTTTAATAACCAGTTGACAAGTCAGTACCTTTAATTCCCTAAAATACCCTTATGTTTTGATATGGAAAGGAGGAAAAAAAAATTGGACAGCGAGTGTCATCAGTTCAGTGACGACTGGAAAATAAAGTATTTTTTCGTGAAAGCATAATGATTAAGCTTAATGTCTCATATGTAGAGACAGTGTTGTTGTTATGAAGGAGTACATTATTCATAGGGACTATGAATCTAAACATGAGATCATCTTGGCCTAATTTCTTAAGTAGGCTTATTAACCATGGAATGCTATGGTGCTTTTCAAGATAGTGCAAATTCGCGTGCTCATAGGTAACATGCCAGGGTTAAGCACAATCGCGGTAATTCCGAACTTTAATAAAGCCAATTAATTTTCTGTACCTGTTTAAATTCCTGAAATACCCTTATGTTTTCAGATATGGAAAAGAGAAAGTAAAGAAAAGTGGACAGTGAGTGTCCTCAGTTCAATGACGAATGGAATTTAAAGTACTTTTTTGTGAAAGCAAATGATAAAGCTTTATGCCTCATATGTAAAGACAGTGTTGCTGTTCTGAAGGAATACAATATTCGTCAGCACTATGAATCTATACATAGCTCAAGTTATTCTCACATCACAGGAGCAGAACGCACTAAAAAGTTTGAATCATTTCAGCACAGTCTGCATTCTCAACAAGCTTTTTTCAGTAAGAAAAAATCTGAAAATAAAACTTCAACTAGAGCCAGTTACAAAGTTGCCTATTTGTTAGCCAAAAAAGGAAAACCTTTCACTGATGGTAGTATCATAAAGGAGTGTATAGTGGAAGCAGCGGGAGAGTTATGTCCAGAAAAAGTAAACCTCTTCAAAATGATAAGTCTTGGGTCAAATACTGTTGCTCGTAGAATTGAAGATTTAGGAGGCGACATAATTCGGCAAATAAAGGAAAAAGCAAAAAGATTTTGTTGGTATTCTCTTGTGTTGGATGAATCAACTGATGTGTGTGATACCTCTCAGCTCTTAGTATTCATTCGGGGTGTTGATAGTGAATTTAATGTGACCCAAGAATTAGCATCAGTTCACAGCATGCACACCACAACAACTGGAGAGGACATTTTCAATGAAGTAAAACTATGACAGAATATAACCTGGAATGGAAACAAGTGCAGTGTGTGACAATTGATGGAGGAAAGAATATGTCTGGGACAAAGAAGGGTTTGGTTGGACAAATTACAACAGCTTGTGAGGTTGGAGGATTCTCAAAACCCATTTTTCTGCATTGCCTTATCCATCAACAAGCATTGTGTCTAAAATATATTGATATGTCTTGTGTCATAAAACCTGTTGTTTCTGTGGTTAATTTCATTAGATCTCATGCACTCATTGCCAGTTTCGTGATTTCTTGAAAGAAATTGATGCTGAGTTTGCTGACTTGCCTTATTATACAGCAGTTAGATGGCTTAGTTGTGGAAAGGTTTTGCTGCATTTCTTTGAGCTCAGATTAGAAATTGATTTATTTCTCACAAAGAAAAATAAACCTCAGCCATTATTATCAGAATGTGAATGGATTTGGAAATTGGCCTTTTTTGCAGATATGACAGGTCATATGAATCAATTGAATCTGAAGTTGCAAGGCAAAACAAATTTGATCAGTGACTACTTTGTTCATGTCAAGGCATTCAGAGCAAAACTTGCGCTACTTGAAGGCCAGGTGAAAGTTAAGAATTTTGCTCATTTTCCATGTTGTGAAAAATTTCATGCAGAAAGTAAAGTTGAATATCCTTCCTCATTTGCAAATGAAATAATTTCAGATTTTAAAAAACAGTTTCAGGAGCGATTTGCTGACCTTGATGCCAAAGCAAATGTAATCAGGCTCTTTCATAATCCATTTGACTGCAATGCTGAAAATCTTCCAACTCAATTTCAAATGGAAATTATTGATCTCCAGGCAGATGACAGACTGAAAGGTAAGTATAGAGAAGGAAATCTGATTGAGTTTTATAAATGCCTGAAGCCAGATCAGTTTCCAAATTTGAAAAAGTTTGCTTGTAGTTTTGTGTCCATTTTTGGTACCACATACTTGTGCGAACAAACATTTTCGAAAATGAAGTATGTGAAATCTAACTATCGAGCAAATTTGTCTGATGATCCTTTGAAATCAATTCTTACAATTGGCTCATCTAATCTGGAACCTGATTTCAATGAAATTTTGAAGTCAAAACAACAGTATCATTCATCATACTAATTTGGTTGCATAAAACTAAAGGCAGGAATCTATTTAGTTTACCCTGATATTTTCCAACAAGATATGTTTTTATTTTTCCATGTTTATACTCTAATATTTGAGGAAATTAAATTACTGGCACTTATTTTTTTTTTTTTTTTTTCATTTCTTTTCCTTTGGCCTGCATAAATGTGGGAAATATATAATGTGGCCCTTACATTGAAAAGTTTGGAGACCCCTGGCTTAAAGGAATATCTTGGAGGTTCTCTTGTTTTTTGTAATTCCTCTTTCAAGACCAATGGAATTTCTCTAAAATCTGAGAAGAGTACTTCCCTTTCTCTGTCTAAAAGGACTGTTAAATACTTTCCTCCCAAAAGGTTAGGCAAGGAAAGGTTACTTGTCAACTTCTGTTTAGAACCTGTAAGTTCTCAATTTGATCCTTTGCAGGAAGTCTTTCTTAATTTTAATGTAGAGTATGACCTTGACAATTTCTATTCTTTAGAGTCCATTGGTATTAAGGGAGCCCCGGCCGCAAAAACTCGAAAAATTCTGGAAAATGAACGAATTTTAGGTAAACATTTCAAAAGGTTCTCCATGATGGTGGTAACACTCAAACAAAATATTATAGCTCAGTTCCGTTTCTTTTCTTATATATAAAATAAAATAGATAAATTTTTGGCAACCTCTGGCAACTCCATTGCATGAAAAACATTTGAAATAAGTCAAAATTTCGATAGCTGTTTTTTTTTTTTACTGCAATATCTATGGAGATATCTGGCAGCTTGATATGGAGGTATCTGGCAATTTGACTAAACCCACAGAACGATGCTAAAAGGAGAGACTTTAGTAGCTGTCGAAGTGTGTAAGCAGGAGGATATAGTTTTCTCATGCTATTCATGCACGTGATCATATATATATTTTTTTATTCTTCCAACAGATAAGCATTTCAAAAGATTCTCTATGATAGTGGTAACACTTCGACCAAAAATTACATCTCAATTCCGTTTCTGTTCTTATATATAAAATAAAATAGATAAATTATTGGCGACATCTGGCAAGTATCTCACTCTTGCACGTCAAATAAATCTTTCATTTATTCAACCAATAACCAATATTCATTATTCTACCAACAATAACTGTGGGAGGGGTGAAGAGAAATAGTAACTTTAATTTGGTAATAAACTAAAATAAAGGAAAATATAATTTAATATCTGTGCATCCTTTAAATGTCCGTGCGGCATTTAAATGGCGCTACTGAAAAGTTTGTTTTCTTTCCATTCATCAAATGTTAACTCGCCCATTTATATACCAATTTTCACGATTTTTTTTTTCCTTTGATAGAGAATTGTAAGACGTAAATATCTGGAAGTCAAAATAAAGCAAATTCTTTAGCAGTATTTTTCTGGCTATTATTTTTCCTCAGAAATTTAATCTTTTTAACAATATGTACACATAAAAAAAAAAAAAAAAATCATTGCTATTCTCATAAGAGGTAAATAAAAAATAAATTTACTCCCAAAAATGTTCAGATAGGGCCACTCTTCAAATGGACCTTAAGCAAAAAAAATTTGGTAAGATCTTTTCCACAATACAGTATTAGTTTTTGAAGTTACTGAACATTTTGCCCATTAACTCCTAGATAATATGGTATTTTTAGTGCAAGGAAGTGATACTACATGTATTAATAGGTAATCAGAAAAGGAAATGAGTAATAAATTTTGTTTGAATAACTAATTCTGTCGTACCGCACAAGAGTCCGGGGCCCCCTTAAAGAGGAACAGACCCCGGATAATGGGCACTACTATGTGAAGATCCCATGGAAAAAGGATTTGGTGGACCTTGTTCCCTCTAATCTGAAGATTGCCCTGGCAGTGGCTCAAAGGGTTTATGACAAACTTGAGCAAAAGGGGCTTAGAGAGGAATATGAAGCTGTGTTTGACCAGCAAGAGGCCTTGGGTATCATTGAGCCAGTTACTAAAAGAGTCCTTGGACAAATCTTTATACCCCATAGACATGTGTTGAAGGATGATCTTGCCATTTCTAGAATAAGGCCAGTTTTCAATTGCTCTCTTAAAGTAGGAAAAGCTCCTTCCTTAAATGAAGCTGCATTCCCAGGAGTTGATTTAATGAACAACCTCCTCTCTCTCTTGTTGTATTTCAGAACCAATGATTATGTCATTTTGGCTGATGTTATGAAGATGAGGGTGATCGTAATAGGTTCTGTTTCTTTAGGAGGATCAACGACCAGTATGTACCCTTCAGGTATAATACTATCATTTTTGGCTTCGTTTGCTCTCCTTTCATTCTGAATTTCATTATCCAACACCATCTTTCTTTGCAGCCTGACACTCTAACTGCCTCCTTAATCAAAGATAAATTTTATGTAGACAATTTGGTCTACACTACCAATGAATTTTGTTCCCTCCCTGCTATGGTCAAGAAGATTAACGAGATCATGCTCAATGGAGGTTTACCTCTCAGGGAGTGGACATGCAACTTGACCTCTGTTCTGTTCTTGATCAAGAAGTAGTTTGCAATAAAGAAGAGGTAAAAGTGTTGGGATATATTTATAATTAGGATTATGATACTTTGAGAATCAAGGATGTTTCCCTTGACAAAGATGCCTCGACCAAAAGACAAGTTTCGTCTTCCTTGTCTGTGTTTGATCCTTTAGGGCTTTTCTCTCCTGTGCTGTTGCATGGAAAAATCCTTATTAGAGAGATGTGCCAAGAGATGGTGGATTGGGAGAGGAAATTAGATAGCGAGTTACTTGCTAGATGGCACAAGCTATGTGAAAAATTTAGGGAGGTTAATAACCTATCCTTTAAAAGGAAAACTTTCTGTTCTGAATATCCCCTTAAATTATTTATATTTGCTGATGCTTCCAAGGAAGCCTATGGATGTACCATCTATGTAGGGCAAGAAAGAAGAGAGTTAAAGGAGTCTAATACCTCTCTTCTATTTGCCAAGGTCAAGGTAGCTCCTATTAAACAAAGAACTTTACTGTCTTTGGAGCTTATGGCAACTTTTCTCTCTTTGAAATGCCTCAGCACTATTTTTGAGGAAGGACTGGTGTCTGCCCCACCGGTTGAATCTGTGGTTCTTTTTTGTTGATAGTCAAGTTGCCCTTTCTTGGATCCTGACCAACAAGGCTCCTAAGAAAAATATATTTGTTAATAACAGATTAAAGGAAATTTCAAATCTCTTGGAAACTTTCAAGGCCAAGTTCACACATATTTCTTTTACTTATGTTCCTTCTGATTTCCTAACTAAACCTTGTAGTGCTAAGGTGTTTAAGGAAAAATTCAACTGGTGGGTTTATGGACCTGAATGGTTGTTGTTGCCACCTCATACTTGGCCAAAGGGTCACTTGGGATATATTCCCTTCTGCTTCAAGGGAGACATTGTCAATGCAGCTGTTGTGCAAAAGTTGACACTCATTCTCTAATAGATGTCTCAAGGTTTTCTTTTTACACCAAACTTCTACATCACACCTCTTTGATTTTTAAGGCTGTCTTTCTGTTCAAGAAGTCTAATGCTGACCCTGTTAAGGCAGCATCTAATTATTTGATGAGTATTATACAAAAGAATTCCTTTCCTGCTGAATTGGCTTATTTGCAGAACTCCAATACTAATGACATACCTCCTTTGGTAAGTCAAATGAACTTGTTCTTGGACAAGAATGGTTTGATAAGGTCCAAGGGCAGAATTGACAAGAACATTGACCTCAAATATGAGGTTGTCAATCCTCTTTTTTTGTCCAAATCTCATCATTTGACTAAAATCCTAATTTACTTTGCATTTTGCCAAGTTATGCACATGGGACTACAAGCCACACTTAATTTCCTTCATATGCATGGATTCTGGATCCTTAAGGCCAGACAAGCTGTTTTAAGCATTTTGAAGGATTGTATAGTTTGTAGGAAATACAATTCCTGTGCAGTTAATTATCCTTCTCCTTCCTCTTTACCTGCCTCTAGAGTGAATCCAAGTGTGCCCTTTGCCCACGGGGCATTTATGGGTTAGAGACAGGAATGGAGAGAAGGTAAAGGCATATATATTAATATTTACTTGTTTCAATACTAGAGCAGTTCATTTAGAAGTTGTGGATACTATGTCCACTCCTGAGTTTATTTTGGCTTTCGTTAGGTCCGCTAACAGATATGGAATTCCTTCTGCTGTTTATTCTGATAATGCTAAGTCTTTTGTACAAGCAGGGAGTGTTATTGGACAACTTTTGTCATCTGAATTTGAAGAGAAGTTTAAAACTTCCCCTGTTCAGCATAAAACCATTCCTGTTTATGCTGCTTGGTATGGTGTCACTTGGAAAAGGTTAATACAGACAGTGAAACAATGTTTGTATAAGGTATTGGGTAAGTCTGTTCCTTCCCTGGCAGAGATTACCACTCTTTGGTCCGATGTTCAAAAAATTTTGAACAATAGACCACTTACATATCGTTCTTGTGAAAATGAGGTAGATGTAATTACCCCAAATCATTTCCTTATTGGAAGGACCATTCCTTCCTTGATGTTTGGAGACTTGGAACAAGTCCCTGAATAGGAATCAGGAGAAGACTATCCTTCTCTTCTCAACTTAGTCATGGACTGTAGGAATTATTTTTATGAAGAGTTAAAGAAAAGATGGCTGACAGAGTACTTGGTCTGCTTAAGGGAAAGGGATAGAGCTGCGTACCACAGTTCTAGAAGCTGGGAAAAGGGTGATATTGCTCTTTTGAAACTCCCCTTTAAGACCAGACCCTTCTGGCCCTTAGTTCATGTTGTTGAAACTTTTCCTGACCAAGACAAGGTGATACATACAGTCTTAGTCATTAAGCCCGATGGAAACTCTATCAAAGTTACTGTTAGACTTTTAATCCCTCTAGAGCTCCATGCTGAGTTGAGTTCCAGTCTTGAGGATGAATCCCCTGGGGATCCTAATGTTCAGGCTAGAGTTGGAACCCTTTGAAGAGGCCTCAAACTTTAGAGGAGATTAATTCTTTACAAGACGTCTGTGTCACTCTGAAACCTACCTCTTTGAGGCCAACTCGTAAGACTGCGCTAGCCTCTAGAGACCTAGTAAGGTCTCTAGCACTCAAAAACTTGTAAATTTTGCTCAAAAGTGTTATATTTCTTAAACACATTTTTTTTTTTTTTTTTTTTTTGTCAGGGAGGCTGTGGTAATTATTGTTGGGGAATTGCATTGTTTATCTTAAGTTATGGCGATTTCCCTCAAGGCTTGTTTAATTTTGATTCAGAAACCTTTCCTGGAACTGCGAACCACACTATCGTAACTTTAATTAAGATACAATTAAACTCCCCTCCCTCTTTATTTTATCAAACCTATGATGTAATTTTGGTTTATAAATCGGGAACTTTGAGAATTTGCTTAAAGTATAAGTTGTCCCGTGGCTTTGAAGCTTTTATGAACATGTAAGAGTCCCTACCAAACGACACTGCTTTTCGTCAACAGAACGAGAGATCACCTTCAGCACTGGTACCAGACACTTTTCTCAAGAAACCTCGGCTTAGGACTTTTACGGCTTTTATCGGAAGTCATCAAGATTTCTCTAACTTCAGACCACCAATGTCTGAGAACAGAAACAAGTAAGTTCTCAGACTTTCCCATGTGTAACTTTAAACCATAAATATGATACATTGTATATTAAATGGTCATATCCAATAGTATATATCCCCAAAGGTCCTCTCCACCTTTCACTGTCATCCCTTCCCAACATATTACAAAGGATTACAAAGGCGGAGCATGCCGACAGGAGACCTTTTGATCCATATCTAGGTCGGATGCCAAAAAAAAAAAAAATCATATTAATAATAAATAAAAACTATAATAATGTAAATAACAAATGAAATACATAAATAAATGCATAGGTATAGTTGAATAACAAATAAACAGGTAAATAGTAAATGATAATAAATTGACATATAACTAATATTAAATGAAAATCAGACAGACAAATTATAACAAAACAAAAACAAATAATATAACATAAATTATAATCATTACAGCATCTTACTTAGGTATTTATCTAAATGATTCTTAAAGCTTCGAACTGAACTACATTGCACTACCTGTGCAGGAAGTTTATTCCATTCATTAACTACACAGTTGGCAAAGTTGCTTCTACCTACTTCCAAATTGAATCTATTTCCGGACAGTTTGAGACCATTGTTTCTTGTCTGATTCTCATTCAATGTGAACATTTGGTCACTTTTGATGTTGTCAATTTCCTTTAAAATCTTAAAGACCTGTATCAAGTCACCTCTGAGTCTACGCTTTTTTAGGGAAAACAGATTCATGTGTTTAAGTCGATTTTCGTATGATTTATTTTTTATATTTGGAATCAGTTTTGTGGCTCGCCGTTGTACTTTTTCCAATCTGTCAATGTCTTTAATGAGATTCGGTGACCATACGGAAACAGCATATTCCAAATGTGGACGAACTAACGATTTATATAGCTTGTTAATGAGTGATGGACTTTTGAAATCAAAAGATCGTGCAATCAATCCCAGAATCTTATTTGCTTTCTCAGAGGCTGAAATACACTGCTTGGATGATTTGAGGTCGTTACTGATAATTACGCCGAGATCTTTTTCACTATCCACTTTTGTTAACGAATTTCCAAATAACTTGTAATCGTACTTACTGTTATTTTTACCTATGTGCATTACCTTGCATTTACTTGTGTTAAATTTCATTAGCCACTTTTCAGACCATTGCTGTAATTGATCTAAATCTTCTTGAATATCATCAGCAAATTTGGAAACAGTAGATTTTAGTCCATGGTCTATATCATTTATATATACTATGAATAGAAGTGGCCCAAGAACGGAACCCTGAGGAACTCCACTTGCAACACTTTTCCATCCAGAAGTTTTTCCATTTAAAACAACTCTGTGTTTTCGACCTTTCAACCAATTACTAGTCCAACCTAATAGGCTACCACTTATTCCATGCAAAGCTAATTTAGTAAGTAGTCTTTCGTGTGGGACGGTATCAAAAGCTTTTGGAAAGTCTAGATATATTAAATCTATATTGTTTCTTTTGTCATAATTCGAGATAACTGTGTTGTAGAATTCGAGTAAGTTAGTCACGCAAGAACGTTTCCGTCTGAAACCATGCTGGCTATCATTTATCAAACGGTTACCTTCTAAATGATATTCGATAGCATCTCTGATGATAGTTTCCATTATTTTTCCTACGATTGAAGTCAAACTTATAGGCCTATAGTTATTTGGTTTCTTTTTGTCACCTTTTTTGAATATGGGAGTAACGTTAGCTAGCTTCCATTCTCTTGGGACATCTCCGGATATGATGGATTTCTTGAAAATAATTTCTAATGGAACAACAATCTCATTTTTCATTTCCTTTAAGATTCTTGGATGCCAACCGTCAGGCCCTGGTGTTTTATTAACTTTGAGTTTGTCTATACACCTTTTAATTTTTTCTTTTGTTATATTTACCGTAGTGAGTAAGTTTACCCCAGACTTTTCACAGGTTTCAGTTTGGAATTCACTTTGAGGTGTTTCGTTTACGAATACCGAGCTAAAATAATTGTTTAAGATATTACACATTCCTTCATTTGAATATTCAAGTTGACCGTCAGCAGATAATAGTGGACCAATGTGATTCCTAACAACCTTTTTATCTCTAATGTAACTATAGAATTCTTTGGGATTCTCTTTAGATTTATCAGCGATGTTCATTTCGTATTGTCGTTTTCTTTTTCTTTGGAGTTAAAGTCATCCATGATTACTATGTTTCCTCCTTCTTTAAGTAATTAATTTAATGCATGCTTTGTGTCTTCCAGCATTTTGGAGTAGTCACTCTCAGTCCAAAAATATGTTTTTGGGGGCACATATATTATTGCAAATTTTCTACTTTTCATGGTGCTGTTTTCAACTTTTATCATAATCAATTCCACATTATTAATTTTTTCTGTTATCTTTGTCACATTTAAACCTTTTTTGGTTAAAAACATGACTTCTCCACCCTGTTTCTCCTTTCTATCTTTTATCCAATAATTATATAGACTCCGTCCCACAATATTAGGTGGTAGCGGGCCTTTTAATTTTGTCTCTACAATTCCCATTATATCTGGTTTCTCTTCTTCCTGCTAGTTGTTTAATTCATTTAATCCTGAAATCATGCCAGCAATGTTGGTGTACATTATTTTCCTTTTTTCCTTTTTTTTTTTTTTTTTTTTTTTAGCTTCCATTTTTATATATTTTCTCAGCCTCATGTCCAACACTCTAAAAAAAAAACTTGTTCTTTTCTGTCTCTGTTCTTTTCTCATTTTTTTCATTTGCTTTCTTAGTGTCTTTTCCTTCTCTTTTTCCTCATCACTCATTTCTTTCTTTATCCATACATTTTTGTAATTTTCGCTTTTTGCTAACTTTGCTGTTTTAGATAGTACTCCTTCCATTATCATTTGAGATCTTCATTTAATTTTTTTTTTTTTTTTTAGTCCCATTCTATGCACTTCTATTTCTTTGTCTATTTCTTGCCCATTCTCTTGTATCTTTCAGAATTTCTTTTGTATTTTCTTTCTCCTCTTTTTCTCTTAGGGCTGCTTCTTTGAGTGAGCTGTATTTGGCAAAAGATCCTCTAAGAGATGTACTTTGAATTATGTCTTTTCCTTCTCTTTTTCATCATTCATTTCTTTCTTTATTCATACATTTTTATAATTTTCACTTTTTGACAACTTTCCTGTTTTAGATAGTACTCCTTCCACTACCATTTGGTATCTTAGTTTAATTTTTTTGTGGTCTATTTTCTTTCTTTAGAGATTAGTCCCACTCTATGCACTTCTATTTCTTTATTTCTTGCCCATTTTCTTGCATTTCTTTCAAAATTTCTTTTGCATTTTCTTTCTCCTCTTTTTCTCTTAGGTACCTAGCTACATTATGTTTTTCTTTAATACCATAAACTACTATGCACTTTTTGGATGTGTTTCCAGTGAAAGCCACATCATCCCACCCCACATCTTTGAAGAGGTACTCAGACTCACTTCAGACGGCTATATTGAGTTGCTGTCCATTGTTTTCAAGTGCTGGGTGGAGAGGGTGGCTATGGGAAGACCATACATGTGGCAACAGGACTCAGCTCCATGTCACACCTCCAGGAAAACCCAGAAGTGGCTGTCTGAGAACTTCTATGACTTTACTAGTCCCAACATCTGGCTCCCAACTCACCTGATTGCAACCCCATGGACTATTACATGTGGGGTGCAGTTGAAAAAGACACCAATTGTACTGCTTACAACACCAAGGACAAGCTGACTGCCAGGATCAAACTGGTGTTCAGGCGTCTAAGAGGTGCACTTTGAATTTTGAGAATACATCATTTTTTTGGGCCAAGATATGACATTTTTCTTTCCTTACCAAAAAGTGTCAAATTTATCCTGAACAGTCCCAACACCTGGCCCCCAACTTGCCTGATTGTAACCCCCATGGACTATCATGTATCAGGTGTTGTTGTAAAAGACACCAAGGATGAGCTGATTGCCAGGATCAAACTGGTGTTCAGACGTCTCTCAAAGGACATTGTGATGGCCATGTGCCACAGGTTCAGGTCCCGTTTGGAGGCTGTAGTGGAGGCTCAGGGCTGTTTCTTTGAGTGAGCTGTATTTGGCAAAAGATTCTCTAAGAGATGCACTTTGACTTTTGAGAATACATCAATTGTTGGCCAAGATATGACATCATTCTTTCCTTTCCGAAAAAGTGTCAAATTGATCCCAATCAACCTGTAACTATATTAGGGGTGAAATGAAACATGGTAAGTCAATATTCAATATATTTGATATAAAATCTAACAAGTTACAAACACCTTAATCTTATTACTGGATCATCATAAATCTATAACTGCACATATGATGAAATTAGATAATATGAGGGGAAACAGACAATTCAACATACCTGACTGTCTCAATTTTCTGAACAATATCAAACAAATACTGATGATGTTGACTTTTTTTGTTTCCCTTGTACATTTCTTATACTCTTCCTTCTACCCAAAAAATAAAGATATTAAGGATTGGGTGTAAATGTTCAGTATTGATAAATGTCTGTAATAATGCAGGGTCATTGCTATTTAGGTGACCACTATTAAAGAATGATATGCACAAATGAAGTTTCACTTGTTTAACTTCTATTCTGTCCATGTAATTGAAAACACAGCCATTTTAACCAAATCAACTGATAGCACTGGACAGTTTAGGCATAACTGACAACAGCACAGCTGGTGCCAACCCAATGCTCAGCTTATTTATGGCAAACAACACACCTGTAAAGTATATATTATGGTAACTGAAAGCTACAAACCAAGTCATGGTATTTCACACCACATTTCATCAGCTGACAAAATAGAAGTAAAACCATGGCAAAAGACATACTACAAACCAAGCCACATAAAATGCTATAAAACAGTTCATCTAATATCAACTGGCAATATAGCTTATACCTTCGGAGCTAAGCGAGTTATCAATACTATTCAGTTTAGACTATAACAAATTGTATCTATGTACAGTTCAGCCTCTTGCAAAAGAAATTATGCTCTAGCTACTGAAATTAATCACAGCTTGATTCTATCCATGGTAACTGATATGTAACCTTGTGTTAAAATGATGCAGTCCAGCTTATGAAAACTGAAATCCAAGCACACAGCCATCACAGTCCACACATATTATCAACAGTTTGAAGAAAGCATCTGACAATGACATAGGTAGGTTTCTTTTCCATTTGCAAAATGGTTTAGCCTTGCATCTTCCCTATTCCATCAATACTGTACTGCAAGAAAATTATCCAAATTTTTAAGCAATTTTGCTGACCAGGACTTTCTTACATTTTTGTAAAGCTGCCCTATTGTCAATGTGGTAAACAATATCTTGTCTACAACTTAAATTATTAAAAAGCAATGGTATGGACAAAGGTTTGGATGGAAGAGTATTAAAGGATGAGTTTTCTCTATCCTCATAAAAAGAATATGGTTCCACGTAAGATTTAATTTCATAGCCAAATTTTGATAAATTATTCCACTGCACACTCCTACTTACCACGGTAAAGAAAAAGGGTATATAATGTTTCTAACCATAAGTAACAAATATTTCACTTTCTTTCAACATATAACAGGTAGAAAAGTAATACAGTATCTAGAAGAAAGTGCACAAGCTCAACCTTTATTGAGTATAGTACAAGCACATTTCATACACAATATATCATTCTTTGGTCAAAAATGGAAGATTGAATAAGTGAAATCAAAAGTCCTCTATATATAAGCCATACATTTTAAGCTGTCAGAATGCATATCTATGAATGAGAACACAAAGCAATGACAACTGTTACTATGAGGTCTACAAGGCAAACCCATCCTTAGTATTTGTGGGAATCATAAGTTGCCTCCTGGGCAACTCTTAAGATTTCATTCTTTCATAATTAATATATCACAGTTATGAATTACAGATTTGGAATTTCATCAGCAATAACCAGTTCTTCTATCCTTGTAATAATATAGAGCCAGAATGGAGGGATAGAGGAAACAACTACCCAAAACAGAACCCCTGTGCCCCAATTTGTTCAGATATGGGATGGATTACTGCATATATGAAATACTAGTTTGATTCTTTTCTGTTGTTATTGTTATCATTCATGATTCATGTGTATCATATACCACTTTTATTTCTTCAGCATGGAAAATTGATCACTGAAGAGGCACTGAAGACTAGAGCAGGGGGGGGTTAATTTTACCTTGTGTCTGAATATTCCCAAAATCTGAACATCCTATGGACCAATTGGTTTAGATTTGAGAGGAATTACTGTGCAGGGAATGAAGTGTTATCCGAGTGACAAAAGGACTGATGCTCACAATCTGAGTAATACAAAAAACTAGAACACTAAAAACACAATGCTGAAATTATACTTTTTCAATTATAGTTAAACCAAAACCAGCTACAAGTAAAGGGCAGTGTCAAGTCTTGCTGTCTAACTCACCAAAAACATTGTTATTACATTATTATGAAAAGGTCTTTTTATTTGCATGTACACAAAGTTTAAAAATCAAATCAATCACAAAGTAAATGGCACAATATAACTGATTTTCTCAGCACAGTAATTGATTCTAATACTTAACCAGAATCAATCACTGAGAAAATCTATTACATTGTACTGTTTCCTTATAACAATAACTGACTGATATTTAATCAGAATCAATTACTGAAAAAATTATTTCATTCTACTCACTCACTTCTGCCTTGGACTTCACAAATGTTTTTTCCCTTTACATGTAAGATGCACATCTAATCTTTCGGCATGGAACCAATGATGGGTTTGCAAATGGTCCTGCATGATAGACATCAAAGGGAATAAACCTCCCTGCTACCTGCCTTCAAAACTGACAAGAGCCATCAACTCCGAATGTATTTCTTCCACCTTTTTACATAAGGAGAGTTGACAACCAGCAACTGCTCCCTTCCTCCAACCACAATAAACCAGTAATACAGAAAGGAACTATTACAATACAGACAACAGTCCAACATTTCTTCTCAAGAAATTCATGGGAAAGCCTAAGGCTAGACCATTGCCAGCCACTGTGGGGATGCAGGTGTCCAGTCAGTGAAACATGATAATTATTATTCATTCTACATAAAGTAATATTCATATATAACAATCTTGATTCAAATATGTACAAGTATAGTTGTTTAAAAAAAATCAGCTAAAAGTATGTCATTTCATACCTACAAACAGTACTATATTGCTTAGTTTGGAAGATTACAAAATATTTACTTAATGTAGGAATGGCCCTACTCTGTAATCCCAGAAAAGAAAAGTAAAGAACCATTGACAAGTCTTGTATGATGACATCAGAGAGAATCATCTCCCAGCCACCCATTTTCAAAACTCCTCAGCATACATATTGACACTGGAAAACAAAGACTTGTTTTACTTGATGAAAAATGATGATGAGAGAGTACTGGGATGGTTTGGACACATGTAAAGAAAGAGTAAAAAAAGGTTACTTAAAGAGGTGTGGAAGGCAGAGGTGGTGGAAGTGAACTTGAGGGGACAACCAAGGAGAATGGATGGGGTGAAAAGGTCTTTGAGCAAGGAAGAGAGAAGGCAGGAGATAGGGAAGAGTGGAGAATGGCTGTGTATAGATGATACTGTGATGCAAAGAAGAGATGGGGATGGGGAGGAGTACGGAGGGGTTGTGTGTGGATGATATTTTGACACAGCCTGAAGGGATTTCTCCCAGTCTTCTTTGTTTTTCATATGAAGGGATGGAGATGGGGGGGTTGCCAATTAAATGAAGCTGTCTTGCTTTGGATGTGCTTTGTCTTGCTGTACTGCCTCTGACCCAGAGCAGTAGCGAGGAGACAGGGGTGATCCTTCATTGATGAGGAGCTAAAATGAGAAGGAAACAAGGATGGAAGTGCAATGGGTTGCCTTTTGATTTGGCTACCTCCCATATAAGGGGGAAAAAGCACTTGGTATATAGATTTATAGTAATGTATAAAAGAAAATAAAGATCAAGTCTAAACTGCTCACCTTATAGATTTCTCTATATACATTCTCACACTGCTGCCATATGTTGTCTTATAGTACATGCATTAGTATAGTTGTGGGTGTTTGATTTTTTTTTTTTTTTTTTTTTTTTTTTTTTACAAAATTGCATATATTGGTGTTTTGTCATGCACAAATTGATGTACTGGCATTGCTGTTTGAGAGTGTTGATAACAAAAGTAAGTGGTTCTTCTAGAATATTATGTAATATGGACTCTCATAGCAAGTGGAAAAGTCATTTCCTGTCGTGAGGTATATGTGAAGCAGGAATGCCCTGGTCTTGGTAAACTAGCCATGTATTAAAGCATTAGTTAAGTTGATGTGAGGACAGCCATGGAAGTATGTGGGGGTTGATTTTATTTATTTATTTATCTATTCATTTATTTATTTATTTATTTTCTGTGTGTGATTTGGTGGGTGTTGTTCCCAGCATCTTTGCCACATATTTAGCATTGTTGATCAAAATGACTGGGTCTCTTACTGCTGGTGGAGTGAAGGCATCAAATGAGGTGAATGCCACCATTCAAGCTGGTTTGTCAGCTCATTCATTGCTGAGGGATGCCAAGAAGTGATGAAACCCAGCAGAAGGATACAGATCTGAGGCAGATGGAGACTTGAATGATCCATGAATGGACTTTGTGGACAAGTGGGTTGTGGGATTTGAGGGTGGAAACTGCTTGCAGGAAACTTTGTGAATCCAATTTGATTATATAAAGTGCAAAGGTGGAAGGTATGGATAATATGCAGGGTAGCAAGGATGGCAAATAGTTCAGGGGTGAAGACTGAGGCAGTGGGGGTCAGGGGAGGTATCCAGATGTTATTACATTTGGGGACACAGCTGCATAATCTACTCTGTGGTTAAAGAAGTCATCAAAGGAAAAGGAAGATGTTGTCAGGTCTCCTTGTGTGAAACAAAGAAGGAAAATTAATTAGAATTGGTAGATGTCTTGGGCAGAGTCTAGAGACTAAGTGCTGGCTCCCTGGGCCTGTACTTCTAAACACAAGTGAGGGTGTTGTTTGGTTTTCTGATGAACCAATTAAAACCCCATTCTGGGCAAATCATAATCCTTGGCTAAATATAATATATAATATTAATGGTATTAACTGCCTGCTGATTGCAAGTTGAATCAGTGAAAAAATGTGGAATCTTAGGAGTTAACTTGTAGATTTTTTTATGGAATGGTACTGGATTCTTAACACTTGGAATGGAGTTTACACATACCCTTTCCTTTAACCATTAATACATGATTAACAGTTTGTAAATGACAAATTCTTCAGTATGACTTGAAACCACTGTCTTTGTATACTGGTTGAAAAACACTGTCTTTAGAGATCTTTGACTCTCTTAAGTCTTATACCACCATGCCAAAAACAAGGACAAGGGCATTTTGAAAATAATAAAATAGAATTAAATAAATAAAAAAAAAATGCTACATCAGATTTAAGGAAATGTTGTGCTTTTGTGCACCTATTCATCATTTGTATAATGTTACCCCAAGTAGAACAGAGTGCAAAATATACCCACAGTATCTGTATCTCTTTAAAATACTTAGTGATTGTAATTATTTCTACAAAAAGTGACTGACCCATATGCAAAATATATGCTGGCTACAAAGATGTATTGAGACATACCTGTAACAGTGAGCAATGTTGTGTTAAACCTTGTTTTTTCTAATATTACACATCCTTTCAACTTGTTTAAAAATAAACATGAATCTACATCAACTAAGCTATCAAGTAGTGAATGAGAACAATTACAAGGTTGTACAGTAATAATTGAAGCAAATTTGCTTCCCATGAAATTGCTTCTTTGAAACAAAGTATTTAAACCAATTGTATTTCATTCCAAAAAGTGACTGAGGTGAAAACAGAAGTAGGCAACATACCTAACAATAAACATGGCTCTCTCTACAAAGTTGCTGGTAGGATGCGTAGCTGGTACATGATAATGATAGTTGATCAATTTGAGTATTGAATGCCCAATACAATCCCGATGATACCAAGAACCACAATCAGGATCAGGATCAGGATGCAAAGCCGTCTTCGGTATTTGGACTGCAACAAGAAATTACTATTTTCAGAATTATACCATTAAATCCTGGCTGTTCAAAAGAATATGTGTATTCTAGGTCATTTAACTCTACAGGGACCAATGACAGGTGGTGGTCCTGCAAGATGGGCAGCATAGTTCCCTATTTTCACAAAAGGTTAACCTCCTTACCTCATAAGGAAGTGCAGCTATGAGGGGCTGGTAGTCTCTGAACTGGGCCTAAGATCCCCATGAACTTCACCTGCATTTTTTTTTTTTTTTTTTTCACATGGAAAGCTGACAACCAGTGACTGCTCCCTTTCCCCTACCAATTTCAGCCAAAGACAGAAAAAGTCCCACACCAATAAAACATAGAAAACAGTCCAAAGTTTCTTCCTAGAAAGATTTGTGGGGGGGTTTGAGGACTGCTGCCAGCCACTGTGGGCCTGTGGGTCTTCAATTTAATGAAACTTAAGGCAATCAATTGATCTGTTCTCCCTTGTCTCTCTTGCAGAAGACATGCAGCCTTCAGGTAACCAGTAACAGCCTCTGGGCAGGGTCACAAGTCATTCAAGGAAGATATATGGTATTGTTGTTTGAAGATTGTTAGTGTGGGGTAGTGTAGTATTTACCTAGTTGTATTTTATGGGACAAGAGCTATGCTTGTAGTGACCCGTTTTTGTATGTCTCTGCATCCAGTTTATTCTTAAAATCATGTATAGTTTTGGCATTCACTGTTTCTCTGTTCAGTTTGTTCCAGACATCAATCACTCTATGTGGGAAGCTATTCTTTTTCAGGTCTCTTTTATGAATGTCTTTCTTTAGTTGCTTTTCATGTCCTCTTGTTTCTCTTATGTCCCACTCTATTGAAGTCATGTCTATTGAAGATTTCCTTCCTTTTCATAATTCTGTAAATGGTCAACAAATCACTTCTTTCTCTTCTCTGTTCCAGTGTTGACAGATGCAGTTTCTCCAATCTTTGTCCATATGTCAGATTTGCCAGTGTAGGTGCCATTTTTGTCGCTGCTCTTTGGATGCTAATTTTCTTATGTTCTTCTTTGTGCTGGGTGCCCACAATGTTGCAGCATATTCTAGTTTAGGTCTTATCAGTGTAACCACTATTTTTTTTAACCATCTCCACATCTATGGAGTCGAAGGCCACTTTCATTGATCTTAGTAATTTAAAAGTCTCTCCAAATAATTTGTTGATGTGTTTGTCAGGTGTCAAGTCGCTTGAGATGATTACTCCCAGGTCCCTTTCTGAATTGACTTTTTTGACCTCTTTATTTCCAATTTTGTATTGACCCGATACTCTATTTTTGCTTTTTCCAAATTTTATTATGCTACATTTCTTAATGTTGAAGCTCATCTCACATTTCCGATTCCATTCCCATATTTTGTGTAGGTCTTCTTGTAGCAATCTACAATCTTCTTCCGTTTTTACTCTCGAGTAATTTGGCATCATCAGCAAAGAAGTTCATGTAACAATTTACTCCCTCATCCATATCATTTATATATATGGCAAACATTAAAGGAGCCAATACAGAGCTTTATGGGACTCCACTTTTCACATCTTCCCAGTTTGAATTTTTGTCTCTAAGCACCACTCATTTTTCTTCCAATTAAGAAGTCCTTCATCCATTCTAGCAGCTTACCCTGTATTCCTCCTATTATTTCAATTTTTCTTATTAATTCTTTATGTAGTACCTTATCGAATGCCTTCTGCGAATCCAATCTACCCTGCCAAATTGTTTAGGGTTTATTATTTTATTTTCCTCCAAGTGTTTGGCCCATTTATTTCTGATGACTTTTTCACATATTTTTGCTACTGTGCTTGTAAGGGATACTGGTCTGAAATTTGTAGGGTCTTCCCTATTTCCTCCTTTGTATATTGGTACTATGTTTGCATCTTTCCAATCTTGTAGTACCTTTCCTTCTTTGAGTGAGGAGTCTATTATCTTGTATAGTTTGTCTGTCAGTTCATCTATACACTCTTTCAGTATCCAATTTGCAATTCCGTCTGGTCTGTGTGATTTCCTGACACTCTAGGTTTTTTATTTGATCTCTTACTTCTTTTTGTGTTACCTTTATTTCTTCCATTTTGGGTGTTCATTCTTACACATATCACTTTGTAGGTTTAGAAGAAAAATTGTTGAATCAGCCTCAATCGAAGAATATCTGAACTTGAACATCTCCAAAGGTCAATGGTCCCCGGGCATAATTTCACAGTTAGCTGTGAGTCTTTGGTTAAGAATTATCACCCTCCTGACCCTGCTCCCACCCTGTTTCCCTTCTGACCTCACACCTCCACCCACATATCCCCTCACCTCTGACTATGCCCTGTGCGACAGATTGTCTGGTTTTAGCTCTGCATGTTCCCCTTCTACTCACATCTCAATTGTACTTATATCTCTGCAAATTCTTGTAATCTCTACTTTCCTGAAGAGGGTTATAGCTATTAGCCGAAATATAGAAGTTATACTTTCTGCTAAGTTTCCTTTTATTCCGACTGTGGGTTCTACGTGATTAATATATACAGTAGCGAGCATAAGTTAAGGGACAGTAAAACACTTTCTGAATAAATCTTTATTGTAACTTAAGTATTTAATCAAGAGACCTGTAAACTGACACAGATTTACATACACTTCTAGTATGAATTCTGATGAAGTTTTAAAGCAATAGATAGACCGGTTAGTAAATAAGCAGAATAATAGTACAACAGTTACATTTCCATGTAGTGCAAAAGTTAAGGGACACATAAAAAAAATGCAACCAAAAACCTTGATGTCAATTTAGCTCTTATTTGTAAGCATTTATAAGACTTTCTGCATCAAGCCAATTATAGCTTAAGTTTGTACATTATTGGAATGCCTTAAAATCCATCATGGCCCCTGCAAAATGTCAACAAGTGTCTGAAGCAGAGAGAAACTGCATTGTGTCTTTACACAAAGATGAATTATCACTTTCAGAGATTTAACGTGCAATAGGGAGATCTCGCAGTATTGTACAACACATTGTAGCTAGATTCAAACAGTCAGGAAACGTTAAAACTTTGCCAAAGTCCGGCAGACCTCGAAAAACCAATGCGAGAGAGGACAGAATGATGGTGAGACAGAGCATGCAGGACTGTTTTAAGACTGCAGCTGAAATTTCTCGCGAGATGGGTGAAACTTCCAGTGGCACAGTGTCTCAATTTACGGTTTCACGTCGACTGAAGCAAGCTGGTTTGTTGGCACGTGTCCCTGCTGAGAAGCCTTTGATTTCAAAGAAAAATAAAAAACTACGTCTTCAGTTTGCCCAAGAACATGTTGTATGGTCAGACGCACAGTGGGCTACAGTTCATTTCAGTGATGAATCCAAGTTTAATGTGATCGGGTCTGATGGAAAAAAATATGTCAGACGCAAATTAGGTGAAAGGTTGTCTCCAAAGTGCGTCAAAAAGACAGTGAAATTTGGAGGAGGTAGTGTGACGGTGTGGGGAGCCATTTCTGCTGCCGGGCCTGGACCGCTTGTTCGCCTGCATGGTACAGTCAATGCAGCTGTATACAAGGAGCTACTTCGACAGCATGCGCTACCAAGTTTACAAGCTGCAGCTGCACAACCACCCATTTTCATGCAAGATAATGCTCCTTGCCACAAAGCCAAGTCCGTTACCACATTCTTGAGAGACGAGGGGATATCAGTTATGAATTGGCCAGCCCAAAGCCCTGATCTTAATCCAATAGAAAACGTATGGAAGATCATTGGAGAACGTGCGCAAGCCAAAAATCCAGAAAAACAGGACAAACTATGGGAATATTTGGAAGAAGAGTGGAAAAAGTTGACTCCGGAGTTTTGTAGAACATTAATAGGTTCCTGTGGTAAACGATGCAATGAGGTTATTCAGAACAAGGGTATGTTCACCAATTATTGATACTCTTGATATTTTTTGATGGTGTCCCTTAACTTTTGCACTACATGGAAATGTAACTGTTATACTATTCTTCTACTTATTTACTAACCGGTCTATCTATTGCTTTGAAACTTCATCAGAATTCATACTAGAAGTGTATGTAAATCTGTGTCAGTTTACAGGTCTCTTGATTAAATACTTAAGTTACAAGAAAGATTTATTCAGAAAGTGTTTTACTGTCCTTTAACTTATGCTCGCTACTGTACATATATGAGAGAAATTCGCTAGTAACAGCGACATCAATCTGATAATTTTTATGACAGTCACATGCAGGATTTGAACCCACTGCTTTCGGCCACCTGTAACATCACCTTCACAGAGCCTTAACCCACTACACCAACAGAGACTGTTGCTTTTACAATCTCTGTTGGTGTAGTGGGTTAAGGCTCTGTGAAGGTGATCTTACGGGTGGCCAAAAGCAGTGGGTTCGAATCCTGCATGCGACTGTCATAAGAATTATCGGATATACATATATATATATATATATGTATATATATATACATACACACACACACACACACATATATATATATATATATACACACACACACATATATATACATATATACTTACACATATATATATACATATACACACACATATATATACATATACACATATGCAAGGTAACCAATTTAAAAAATAAATAAACGGATCAGAGCGCTTTCGTATATTACATCTTCAGTGTAAATTACAAAGAAAGAGGGTACAGCAAACATAATATAGTAGGACAATAGTATAAGGAACTCACTAGGAAAGGTTGTGGAACTCACTAGGAGAGGTTGTGGACGAATTGTCCGGGCGTGGGTCACACGTCAAGCATTCTTACATTATGTAATTATTGGCTATTTCTTTGCAAATATAATTATCAATTTTGTACAATTTTGTTAAGGTTAAAGTTATTATGTTAAAATTCTTAAGTAATTTGGGAACAATAGTTAAAATGTTCCCAAATTACTTAAGAATTCATCAATGTAGCCTTCAGAAACAATAACACTATCAAACAATACCTAATTAATAATTCAAAAAATTGCCAAAAAGGCTGTGTGTACAAAATTCCTTGCAAAATATGTGATAAATTCTATATCGGCCAAACGGTAAAAGATCTTTCTGTCAGGATAAAACAACACAAGAAATGTGTCAAAGATGGGAATGAGTCAAGTGCCATTTTTAAACATTTAAGCACTTTTAATCATCCTATCAACTGGGAAAATGCTAGAGTGATTACTTTCAACAATAATTTTGTCGAAAGGAATTTAATTGAAAGTTGCCTGATTAAAATCACAAATGATAATAACTTTAACCTTAACTTAGGATTGTACAAAATTGATAATTATATTTGCAAAGAAATAGCCAATAATTACAAAATGTAAGAATGCTGGACGTGTGACCCACGCCCGGACAATTCGTCCACAACCTTTCCTAGTGAGTTCCTTATACTATTGTCCTACTATATTATGTTTGCTGTACCCTCTTTGTAATTTACACTGAAGATGTAATATACGAAAGCGCTCTGATCCGTTTATTTATTTTCTTAAGTGGTTACCTTGCATTTATAAAACACACGTTCCTAGTGTTCTTATTGCATATACACATATATGTACATATACACATATATATACATATACATATATATACACACAAATCTATATATATATATATATACATATACACACACACATGTATATATATATATATATACAGTAAAACCCCGATTATCCGAAATGAAAGGGGGGAAGCCTCTTTCGGATAAGCCGATTTTTCGGATAATCCAGATTTATCAGAAATATATTTCGTGTTGACATACTTTGTGTGTGTGTGTGTGTCCTGTGCCTCCCCCACCCCCCTCTCTCTCTCTCCATCAGTCTCAAGTTATGGATGGAACACAATTTTTTTTTTCGTGTTGACGTACATACCTTATACGTAACAGAGAACAAGAATTATTCCATACATATATCTTCCACTATCCTGACGAACACAATAAAGCAACTCCGCCACTCCCCGCCTCCGTCACCATCACTCCACAACCCTTCCACTCCCCACATACTTAAAACGCACACACACAAATACACAAACTCGCACGTGCACGTATACATACACAAACACACACACATACATGTACACAACGACTCGGTGGCGCAGTTGGTAGAACGATGAACTACTAGCATGGTGGTGCGCGTAGTGCTTGGTTCGAATCCTGCCCAGGGCCGAAATTAATTTCGGTACAACTGCGCTTCGGGTCGTTACTCTGACTCTCGTGGGCGGGGAGTTGGGGGTGTGTGTGTGTGAAAGGTCATAGCATTACCCATAGATCGGACCTACGAGCTCTGAGCTCTCTTCCAGGAGGGAAATAGCTGTCGATCACGAGTCGAACACGTGATCCAAAAGACCAAGTGAATACAAGCGCGCACACACACACACACAAACGCACACAGACACACATACACACACACACTTCAACGAACGGACGGCATAGACGACGTTCTGAAGAAAAAGTTAAATTTCGTGGATCCCAAAGCAAAGGAAGTACCTATTGTTTTTACAGGGTGGGGGGAAATTGCTCGTGGTGTAGGGAAAGTAAGGAAAAAGGAGAAGGGGAGGGATTACTGAGGGAAATGGAAGGAAATGAGGAAGGTGAGGACTTGGCCCAGGCAGGCAGACGAAATCTAAACAAACGAGGGCCGGACCAATTTAGCGATGATGAAATGTCTAACAAAAATGTAAAGATCAGAAGTATAGATAAGAGCAATACAGTAGAAGATTATGAGAATATTTTCCAGGGATTTAAAGAGGGTGGGGGGGACACAACCCCCCCCCCCCGACTGACAAGACTAGAAGAGAAGGTCGATAAGATGATCGAGGACTTGGAGCGTATGTTCGGTCATGTGAACAACATTATACGGAGAGTTGAAAAATTGGAAGAACTAGAGAAGGCGAACAAAAACTTAACTAAGGAAATTGAAGAATTAAAAAAAACAGTTAAAAGAAGTAAAAGATGAGAATAAAGTCTTAAAGGAGAATAATAAGGAGAACAAGGAGGGTTGGAAAAAATTCATGAAAATAGCAAAGTTGCATTCACTGACATAATCAGACAGCACATGAATGAACAAACTGAAAACTCAGTTATTAAAGTGATGAGACAGAAGGAGAATATAGTAAGAGACTTAGCAGACAGAAAGAAATGTATAATTATATTAGGAATGGAAGAGAAACATAACCCAGATAGAACCACAAGAATCAAAGAGGAAAATGAAAAAGTAAGAAATTTACTAGAATTAGTTCAGGAAGATGAACCAGAAATAATTAAACAAATCGAAGAGAAATTCAGGCTCGAGAAATATAGTACAGACAAGACCAGACCAATTAAGATTAAATTCAGGTCACAAACTACGGCTGAGAATATCTTATCCAAAACAGGGAAACTAGCAACAAGTGAACAATATAAAAAGGTATGGATAAAAAGGAAAATGAATAAAGAGGAAAGAGAGGAAGAAAAACAGAAAAGACTTGAAGCAAAGGAAAAAAACGAGATAAGAACAGAGTCAGAAAAAGAGAGATTCTATTGGATAGTGAATATGAAACTAAAGAAAGTCGACATACAAGAGAAAAACAAAAGGGAAACAGAGAACACAATGGAAGTGGCAGAAAACTAAGAGTGTCTTACACAAATATAGATGGATTAATAACAGGATTGAATGAGCTGAATGATTATTTGAAAGAAAAAGAACCAGACATAATGGGAATTGTAGAAACAAAATTAAAAGGTCCACTACCACCCAACAGTGTAGGACATGATGCATATAAATATTGGATTAGAAACAGAGTGAAAAAGGAAGGGGGTGGAGTTATGTTCCTGACTAAGAAGGATATAAATGTGAAGTGTGTCACATATGGAGAGAATACAGTAGAGATGATAATGATGGAAGTAGAAGACAGAGATAAGAAGAGCAGAAAGTTTGTGATAAATTATGTGCCCCCAAAAACAGCCTCATGGGAAGAGAGTGAACATAAAAGTATGTTAGAGGACACAAAGATAACATTAAACAAGATAATGGAAGAGGGAGGAAAAATAGTTATGATGGGCGACTTTAATTGCAAAGAAATCTGCTGGGAAGAAATGACAGTAAAGGGTGGAGACGGCTCATGGGGAAACGTTCTACTTGAGATGGTTACTGACCATACAATGACACAATGGATACAGGAGAACACTAGGTATAGAAATGAAGAAGAGCCATCGAGACTAGACCTAGTAATTACATTCGAACCTAGAATAGTGGACAAAATTGAATATAAAACACCAATAAGTAAAAGTGACCACATATTGATTGAACTGGAACTTAATGAAGAAAAATATATGAAAAGAAATGAACAATATAGAAGAGGAAGAATGATGTATGAAAAAACAAACTTTGATAAAATAAGAGAATTCTTTCAAAAGGAAAACTGGGAAGAAATATACAAAGAAGAAACAACAGTAGAAGAGAAATGGAATATTTTGACAAAAATTTACAAAAAAGGAGTGGAAAAGTATGTCCCAAGACAAAAACAAGAAAAAGAATATGTAAAAAGCTGGTACAACAAAAGCTGTAGTGAGTTAAAAGACAAAAGAGACAAAGCCTGGACCAGATGGAAAAAAGACAGAAGACCTGAAAAATGGAAAATATATACCTGTTATAGAAATGAATATGTACAAATGTGCAGAGAGGAAAAGAGAAAATATGAAAAAGATATCATAGAAAAGTGTAAAGATCAACCAAAACTATTCTACAGATTTGTAAACAATAAACTGAAAAACAAACAAGACTTGGAGAAATTAAGACAAGAGGGAGTTGAATACACTGAGGAAATGGAAATGGCAGAAATTATGAACAAACATTTTAAATCAGTGTTTACAAGGGAGAACATACAACCTGAAGAGAGTGAATGGAAAGAGAAAGTCCCCCCTATGGAAGAAATAGAAGTAACAAAGAATGAAATATTAACACACTTGAGTAATCTTGATGTCAGAAAATTGCATGGACCAGATGAAATAGCAAACTGGATTCTGAAAGAATGCAGGAATGAACTGGCAGACAAAATACATAGCATAATAAACAGTTCCTTGAAAGAAGGAAAAGTTCCAGAAGATTGGAAAAAAGCAAATATAGTACCTATATATAAAGGAGGAAATAAAGAAGAACCTACCAACTATAGACCAGTCTCTCTAACAAGTACAATAGCAAAAATTTGTGAAAGAATTATCAAAAGTAGATGGGTAAAATATTTAGAAAAAAACAAAGTGTTAAATCCAAGGCAATTTGGATTCAGACAAGGACAATCATGCATCACCAATTTAATATGTTGCTATTCAAGGCTAATAGATATAATACAAGAAAGAGATGGATGGGTGGACTGTGCATTTTTAGATCTAAAGAAAGCTTTTGACAAAGTACCACACAAGAAGTTGCTTAAGAAATTAGAAACTGAAGGAGGAATACAGGGCAAACTACTAAATTGGATGGAGGACTTTTTGCAAGGAAGAAAAATGAGAGTAGTGATAAGAGACCAGCACTCAAAATGGGATGAAGTAATAAGCGGTGTTCCGCAGGGAACAGTTCTGGCCCCAATAATGTTTGCTATATATATTAATGATATGGATGAAGGAATTGAAAGCTATATGAGCTTCTTTGCAGATGATGCAAAACTACTGAAAAGAGTGAAAACTGAAGAAGATTGTGAATCACTACAGAGAGATCTAAATAAAGTACAAGAATGGAGTAGGAAGTGGAAGATGGAGTTCAATACAAAAAAGTGTAATATAATGGAATTTGGAAAAAGCAAAAACAGAATAACAGGAGCATATAAATTGGGAGAAGAAGGAATAAAAAAAGTAGAAAATGAGAAGGACCTGGGAGTCATTGTTATGAATAATATGTCACCTGAGAAACATATAAATAAGATTTTTGGAGAAACTTATAATTTGATAAGAACAATCAAAGTTGCATTTACATACCTGGATGAAGAAATGGTGAAGAAAATCCTAATCACCCTGATAAGACCAAGATTGGAATATGCAGCAAGTACAAAAAATTGTATAAAAAAACTTGAAAGAATACAAAGAGCAATTACAAAATTGGCACCAACACTCTCAAAACTATCATATGAAGAGAGACTACAAAAACTTGAACTACAGACACTAGAGCAAAGAAGAGAGAGAGGAGATTTGATAGCTATTTACAGAATCATGAAAGGCATAGAAATTACTGATAGAGAGAATCTGATAAAATGGGATGACAGAAATACAAGAGGACACGGAAATAAAATAAAAAAAAGACAGCTATAGAAGAGATTTGAAAAAGAACAGCTTTCCTCACAGAGTAATAGACAGTTGGAACAAGTTAGATGAGAAAGTGGTGTGTGCAAAAACAATACATGAATTTAAAAATAGTTTAGATAAAATGAGATATGAAGACGGGACCCCACGAGCATAGCTCCCCTTCCCGTAAAATACAACTAGGTACAACTAGGTAAATACACAAGCGCACATACACACACAAACAAAATAGTACCCTTAATACGTTTTCATTTTAACTGTTATCAATTTTAAATGTGTTAATAGTTACTTTTATTTATTTTTATATTTTTGATGTTTTATAACGTTTTAGTATAGAAAAAAAATAATTGCATTATCCAAATCAATTTCGGATAATCCCGTTTTTCGGATAATCCGCTTTCGGATAATCAGGGTTTTACTGTATATACATATATATATATACATATCTATATACACACACATATGTATATATATATACATATATATACATACATATACCAAGGCTTTTTCCCCCTTCCAAGGGGGGTACCCAAAAAGAAAAAGGCATAAAATCATTCCCACCCATTCCATCCCTGAATACACTCCACACCTCTCCACCCTCCCTCTTATCTTAGCACCTCCTGGATGACGGGTCATCCCTGCACCTTGTCCACTGCCTTCAGTCAGAAGCAGTGTCGCAGGACACAGCACATCCACAGCAAGGCCGCTTCATTAAATCAGCGACCCCCCTCTCCATCCCCCCCCTTGCATAAAATGAGAGGACGGGGAGAAATCCCTTCGGGCTGCGTCAAATTTTGCTCACACATACTACCTCACCCCCCATCCCCCCGCCCATTCCACCTCATTCATCACAACATCATCCATATACAACCATTTTCCATTCACCCCTGTCTTCTGTCCTCTCCCGTCCTTCCTCTACAGACATTCCCCTCTTCCCCAAAGCCCCCTTCACCCCATCCATCCACCTCATCCTAGGACGTCCCCTCATGTTCACTCCCTCCACATCTGCCTTCCATACATCTTTTACTAGTCTTTATTCACTCATTCTTTCCATGTGTCCAAACCATCCTAATATTCTTTCATCAACCCTATCTCCCAGCTCCTTTTCCACCCCTGTTCTCCTCCTCACTTCCTCATTTCTCACTCTATCTAGCCTAGTAACCCCCATCATACTTCTCAGACACCTCATCTCAAACACATTCAAACTCCTTCTCTCTTCCTCTCTTATGTTCCATGTTTCTGCCCCATACAGTGCTGTTGGCACAATCACTCCTTCATACAGTCTCCTCTTAGCATCCATTCCCAAATGTCTATTCCTCATTACACTCTTTAATCCACCAAGGCATTTACTCACTTCTCTCAATCTAAATTCTACCTCCACTTTCACTCCACCTTTCCCTGCCACATTTGCACCCAAGTATCTAAAACTATCCACTTCCTCCAGTCACTCTCCCTTAATGCTCATTCCAGTCTACTGCCACTTTCACCCCTTGTACATCTCATCACCTTACTTTTACCCACATTTATCTTTAGCTTTCTTCTATCACATACTCTCCCAAAATCTGTCACCAACTTCCTCAATCCCTCCTCCGATCCTGCCACAAGCGCAATGTCGTCCGCAAACAACAGCTGGCTCACCTCCCACTTTTCTCCATTTTCTTTAACCATCTCCAATCCCTTGCCCACTACCCTTGCATTTACCTTTCGCACCACCCCATCCATGTATAAGTTGAACAGCCAGGGCGACATAACGCATCCTTGACGAAGTCCCACCTTTACCTCGAACCACTCACTCTCTCCATTTCCAATCCTGACACAAGCTCTACTACTCTCATAAAAACTCTTGACAGCTCCCAGAAGCTTTCCTCCTATCCCATATATCTGCATAACCTCCCACAGTGCCTTCCTGTCTACCCTATCTTAATCCTTTTCCAGATCCATAAAAGCCCAAAAACATCCTTCCCCTTTCCTATAGCTTTCTCACATATTTGTCTTACCACACAGATCTGGGTCTACACAACCTCTACCCGTCCTAAATCCACACTGTTCCTCACCAATTACTCCCTCTGTTCCTCTCCTTATCATCTCAATCAAGATCCTCCCATAAGCCTTCCCAACTACACTTAACATTCACAATTGTCCCCTTTTCCCTTGTAAAGTGGAACTATACAGGTACTCCTCCAGTCCTCCGGCACTCTACCCTCTCTCCAGCAAACATTAAATAACCTCACCAGCCAGTGCACCATCACTGTACCCCCTTTCTTTATATATTATGTATATGTGCAAGGTAATGCACATAGGTAAAAATAACAGTAAGTACGATTACAAGTTATTTGGAAATTCGTTAACAAAAGTGGATAGTGAAAAAGATCTCGGCGTAATTATCAGTAACGACCTCAAATCATCCAAGCAGTGTATTTCAGCCTCTGAGAAAGCAAATAAGATTCTGGGATTGATTGCGCGATCTTTTGATTTCAAAAGTCCATCACTCATTAACAAGCTATATAAATCGTTAGTTCGTCCACATTTGGAATATGCTGTTTCCGTATGGTCACCGAATCTCATTAAAGACATTGACAGACTGGAAAAAGTACAACGGCGAGCCACAAAACTGATTCCAAATATCAAAAATAAATCATACGAAAATCGACTTAAGCACATGAATCTGTTTTCCCTAAAAAAGCGTAGACTCAGAGGTGACTTGATACAGGTCTTTAAGATTTTAAAGGGAATTGACAACATCAAAAGTGACCAAATTTTCACATTGAATGAGAATCAGACAAGAAACAATGGTCTCAAACTGTCCGGAAATAGATTCAATTTGGAAGTAGGTAGAAACAACTTTGCCAACCGTGTAGTTAATGAATGGAATAAACTTCCTGCACAGGTAGTGCAATGTAGTTCAGTTCGAAGCTTTAAGAATCATTTAGATAAATACCTAAGTAAGATGCTGTAATGATAATAATTTGTTATATTATTTGTTTTTGTTTTGTTATAATTTGTCTGTCTGATTTTCATTTATTATTAGTTATATGTCAATTTATTATCATTTACTATTTACCTGTTTGTTTGTTATTCAACTATACCAATGCATTTATTTATGTATTTTAATTGTTATTTACATTGTTATAGTTTTAATTTATTATTAATATTAATTTTTTTTTTTTTTTTTTTTTTTTTTTTTTTTTTTTTTTTTTTTTTTTTTTTTTTTTTTTTGCATCCGACCTAGATATGGATCAAAAGGTCTCCTGTCGGCATGCTTTGCCTTTGTAATCCTTTGTAATATATATATATATATATATATATATATATGTATATATATGTATATACATGTATATATATGTATATATATATATATATGTATATATATATATGTATATATATATATATATATAATGTATATATATATGTATATATATATATATGTATTATGCGTATACTTAGGCAGGAGGTTCTCCCTCTGGCAAGAAATGTTGTATATAATAGCATGATGACGACTCAATTTTCTTGTTAACTTGTTCAATACTGCGAACAAGGCGATGTATTTCAAGAGGCAATCTATGTAGAAAGTCAGCAAAGGACATTTCAACACTGAGGCAGGATAGTCAAACTAGTAGATATTTGGGTACCAATGTTTTGAAGTTGCACAACTTCATTTTCAAGGCAGAATAATACATACAATAGTCAAATCATAAATATACAGAAATAGTGTTACATAAATGAGCTAAGGAGAGGTTACAAACAAATAATATGAAATAAGTACGAACATAGGAGAGGTGGACAAAAGGACAAAAACCCCAGCAATGACAAGTGATCACCCACGCCGTGTGGTGGTCAATTGTTCACCGTGCTGTGAGGTGGAAGAATGGACATCATCAACATGGAAATGTGCGATCATGGCTTAAGAAGAAGGGAGAATTTGGAGATCTTGAAGCTGCTTATTCATGTCGGGGTTGCTGTGTTTGATATGCAACGCTTCGATAATCGCAAGTCTTTTGTGGTCTTTTTCCGTGGCAATAATGGAAGTACCCTTTACGAGGTCTTCTCTTGTGAGTCGTAGTTGGTGGTGGTTATTATAATGATTTTTGATGGCGCCTGCAGATAAATGAAGAGTAAGCCTTCTCGATACTTTAGTAGTAGTCATACCAATATACGACGCATGAGGCCCACAGTCCTCATGTTGGCATACAAATTTGTATACGGCATGACTACGCTGAAGGAAAGGGCATTCAGGAGTGGTGTTATTTCTCATGTTCAGGTTACTAATCCTCTTGTTTTTATAGAAAATGACCAGATTTAACCTATCGCTCTCGTTAATAGGTTTGACATTTCTTTTAATTATGTCCTTGAAAATTCGTTCCTTGGTCTTATACGAGGTTAACATCTGACGCGCGAGTGAAATGGAACAGTTGTTCACCCGGGCAGGGCTTGAAATTGCGTTTGGCACTGGTACCAGGATAGGAGAGATTGTGAGGAGTAAGAACAATAGTAAAGTCGATACAGTAGAGAACAGCTTGATTTACAAAATTCCATGTAAAAGCTGTCCCATTAGTTATTTCGGAGAAACCAGCAGAGGGGTAAAGAAACGTACCTATGAACACAAAGCGACATCAGAGCTCACAGAACATCAAGTTCGTTAGTGGTCCACCTTGACAACTTTGGCCACCTACCAGATTGGGAAAGAACAGAGGTGCTGCATACAGGTCTAACAAAACAGAGAAGAAAAGTAATTGAGGCAGCCTACATCAATTTACATCCATGTAGCAACCACCGTGATGGATTTGTAAAGTTGGCGAGAGTAACGGCCAACTTGGTTCTTCGTGATGCCTAACAGGGGTGCATGAGGAGCGAAGACGAACAAGGAGGAATGGGATAAGCTGTGGGTATATATACTGTCAATTATTTGTTTGTGTACACTCTGAGGAAGTCCTTTCAGGACGAAACGTTAGAAATAAAAACTCCAACGGTTCCTGGTGTTTACCTCACCACCCTTCCACTCATTCTGTCTTATGTACTTCAATATCTATATACTGTATATATATATATATATATATATATATATATATATATATATATATATATATACACATATGCAAAACAACCACAGGAGAAGGGAAACTTTTAGACAGTACACTGGAACCCCACCATTCATCTGTCTCTCTATTTGTACAACTTGTTCAAGGTAAAATTCAACTCGCCATTCGTATTTGCCCCGTAATTCGGACAGTGTCACCTTGTTACTGGTCGCGCCATGCAATCCCTTCAGCTTAGTCTCGTGCTAGCTTCCGTAAAGTACGCATCATCCACGCAAGCTTTGTGAAACTTTGTGCTACTTTATTTCTATTTTTTTGTTATCTTTATTAAAAATAGTGCAGCCATGGGTCCAAAAAATATTAGTGATTCAACCAAGACTAAAAGGAAAGCAGTGAGAACGACAATTGAATTGAAAAAAAAAAACTCATTGCGAAGTTTGAAAGTGGAACTCGTATCTCTGACCTGGCAACTCAGTATGGCATGGTGAAATCAACCATATCGTCTATACTGAAAAATAAAGACATAATAAAAGAGGCTAATGTGGCAAAAGGAGTGACCGTTCTTGCTGTGAACAGGTCACCTATAATTGAACAAGTGGAAAAACTTTTGTTAGTTTGGATTAACGAAAAACAACTTGCTGGTGACAGGATTTCTGAAAGAATAATTTGTGAAAAAGCCAAGTGGTTGCATGATGACCTTAAAGCAAGAACTGAAAAAGGAGGTCAAAGAGCAATTACAGGTAGTTTCCGCAAAGGTGGAAGAGTCAATTAAAGAAATAGACCTCATTGAAATAAAAAAAAATCACTGGAAACAAGAACAAGAAAAAAAAATCTTTTAATGAAATAGTACAATAGCAGATGGAAGAAAATACAAAAGAAATAGTTATGAAAGTACATACATACATACATGTACCAAGGCTTTTTCCCCCTTACAAAGGAGGTAGCCAAAAAGGAAAAGGCATAAAATCATTCCCACCCATTCCATCCCTGAATACACTCCACACCCCTCCACCCTCCCTCTCATCTTAGCACCTCCTGGATGACAGGTCATCCCTGCACCTTGTCCACTGTCCTGGGTCAGAAGCAGTGTCGCAAGACACAGCACATCCACAGCAAGGCTGCTTCATTAAATCAGCGACCCCCCTCTCCGTCCCCCTATGCATAAAGGAGAAGACGGGTAGAAATCCCTTTGGGCTGCATCAAAATTTGCTCACACATACGACCTCCCCCAGCCCATTCCACCTCGTGCATCACAACATTATCCATATACAACCATTCTCCATTCACCTCTGTCTTCTGTCCTCTCCCGTCCTTCCTCTACAGACATTCCTCTCTTCCCCAAAGCCCCCTTCACCCCATCCATCCACCTCATCCTAGGACGTCCATTCATGTTCATTCCCTCCACATCTGCCTTCCATACCTCTTTTACTAGTCTTTCTTCATTCATTCTTTCCATGTGTCCAAACCATCCTAATACTCTTTCATCAACCCTATCTCCCAACCCCCTTTCCATCCCTGTTCTCCTCCTCACCTCCTCATTTCTCACTCTATCTAGCCTAGTAACCCCCATCATACTTCTCAGACACCTCATCTCAAACACATTCAAACTCCTTCTCTCTTCCTCTCTTATGTTCCATGTTTCTGCCCCATACAGTGCTGTTGGCACAATCACTCCTTCATACAGTCTCCTCTTAGCATCCATTCCCAAAAGTCTATTCCTCATTACACTTTTTAATCCACCAAGGCATTTACTCGCTTCTCTCAATCTACATTCTACCTCCACCTTCACTTCACCTTTTCCTGCCACATTTGCGCCCAAGTATCTAAAACTATCCACTTCCTCCAGTCGCTCTCCCTTAATGCTCACTTCCAGACTACTGCCACTTTCACCCCTTGTATATCTCATCACCTTACTTTTACCCACATTTATCTTCAGCTTTCTTCTATCACATACTCTCCCAAACTCTGTCATCAACTTCCTCAATCCCTCCTCCGATCCTGCCACAAGCGCAGTGTCGTCCGCAAACAACAGCTGGCTCACCTCCCACTTTTCTCCATTTTCTTTAACCATCTCCAATCCCTGACCCACTACCCTTGCATTTACCTAAGTTGAACAGCCAGGGCGACATAACGCATCCCTGACGAAGTCCCACCTTTATTTCGAACCACTCACTCTCTCCATTTCTAATCCTGACACAAGCTCTACTACTCTCATAAAAACTCTTGACAGCTCCTAAAAGCTTTCCTCCTATCCCGTATATCTGCAAAACCTCCCACAGTGCCTTTCTGTCTACCCTGTCATAAGCCTTTTCCAGGTCCACAAAGGCCCAAAAAACATCCTTCCCCTTTCTTATAGCTTTCTCACATATCTGTCTTATCACAAAAATCTGATCTATACAACCTCTACCCAATCTAAATCCACACTGTTCCTCACCAAGTACTCCTTCTGTTCCTCTCCTAATCCTATCAAGATCCTCCCATAAGCCTTCCCAACTACACTTAACAAACTAATCCCTCTGAAACTACTACATTCACACTTGTCCCCCTTTCCCTTGTAAAGTGGAACTATACAGGCACTCCTCCAGTCCTCCGGCACTCTACCCTCTCTCCAGCAAACATTAAATAACCTCACCAGCCAGTCCACCATCACTGTACCTCCTTTTTTTAGACATTCTGCATGGCATCCATCCAGACCAGGTGCCTTACCTGCTTTCATCATCTTAACAACTGCCTTCACTTCATCCTTCCTTATTTCTCCTCCATTTTCCTCACTCATCACGGTCATTTTCTTAGCATGAAAATAATTTAAGAAAAGGAAAATTGTGTGAGATACAGTTGACAAAGGTAAATCCATTGTGGTCCATGGTATCCAGGAAAAATATGATATGTATAAATACTAGAGGGAAAAGGAGGAAAAGGAAATAGCTAAGAAAATTTTGAAAGAAATACAGGATGAAGGGCAAACTTTTATAAAGAAATTGATGAAATTCACAGGATAGGCAAATATTCAAAAGAAAAACAACATAGACCTCTGAAAATAAAACTAAGAACTCAAATGATAGCCGAGGAGGTATTATCGAAAGTGGTCAAATTTGCAAATAGCTCACTCACTCACTCCGGTGGTGGTCGGGCCACTTGCTGACCCCTCACCGCTAGCACCAAATGCCTCCAGACTCTACGGTCCTGTGCCACTGTCATCCAATCCCGGACATCTACTCCAGCCATTTCCAGGTCCTCCCTCACGTTGTCCATCCATCTTCTGCGTGGTCTTCCTGGGAAACGTCTTCCTCCTACCATCCCATCCATCATCACTCTCATTGGTATTCTTTCTTGTTCCATTCTTGCAATGTGGCCGGCATACTGCAGTCGCCTTGACTTTATGATATTCATGATATTTATTTGGCCTGATGTTTCCCTTAGCTCTTCATTATGCCGCCTTCTCCATTCTTAGTCTAGCTCGTTGAATACTGGGCCCAAAATTTTCCTTAGTACACTTCTCAAATACAAAAAGACTTTTTTTCATTTTCTTAGTCAGGCTCCAGGCTTCGCATCCATATAATAGAATGGGTTTTATTATTGTATCATATACAGTATTCTTAGTTTGGTCTTTGTTGATATGCTCCTTCTTCCCAGTGTATTTTGGAGGCTGTAATAACATCAGTTGGCTGAAGCAATTCTTGATTTTATTTCAGTGTCCATCAGGTTTTCGTCTGTTACGATTGATCCAAGATACTTAAAGTTTCTGCATACTTCATATCTCACACCATTGATGTCAATATGTTCTTCTCTGTTATTGTTTTTGGTTAGATGCATTAACTCTGTCTTCTTAGTATTCACCAGCAGTCCTACTCTGTTCGCAGTCTCTTGGAAATCTCCAAACATGTCTTTTATTCCATCTATTAAGTCGACGTCGTCGGCATACACCAACATATTCACTCTCCCAGACTCGAACTCTACTCCAACATTATCCCTCTCCACTGCTCTTACTACTCTTTCTAGTAGTAGGTTGAACAGTAGTGGGGATAGAACGCACCCCTGTCTCAAACCACTCTTTATTTCAAAACTTTTTGTCTTCTTGTTGCCAACCCTCACCTGTGCTTCTGTGCCATCATACATTGCCTTCACTAAGTTTACAATTTAAATAGCAAGAAAATCTAACATATACTGTATGATAAAAAAGGAAATGAGTGATGAGGAAAAAAGAGAAAGACAAGGCTCTCAGAATTGAAGCCAATGACAGAAATGAAAAAAGAATAGAGACGGAAAAAAACGAGCTTTTTTGGAGAGTACTGGACTCCAGACTAAAAAAATGGTACATCAGAAAAATGGAAACTTAAACCAAAAAAAGAGAAGAAAATACGAAACTAAAAGTGGCATATACAAATATCAATGGTATGATCTCTGGAATTAATTACCTAAATGACTATCTAGAAATAGAGAAACCTGACATTATGGGAATTGTGGAGACAAAACTGAAAGGACCTCTATCAATAAGTATAGTGGGACAAGGTCTATACAACCACTAGGCAAAAAATAGAACAGACAAGCAGGGAGGTGTCATGATATTGACCATAAAGTGTTTAAATGTGACAAATATAAATGAAGGCAAAGATAATGTGGAATTAATTATGATTAAAATTTTAAACAAAAATATGAAAAGCAGAACATTTGTAGCAGTGTATGTGACACCAAAAACACAGGCCTGGTCTGACAGTGATCATTCTAATTACTGGAAGACACAATGTGCTAAATAAGTTACTGAAAGAGGGTGGAAACATAGTAATTATGGGTGATTTTAAGGGAGCATTGCCAGTGATATTTCAAAAAATTCTGGTACATGAACAAATTTTGGGTAAACATTTCAAAAGAATCTCTATCATGGTGATGTTGTTCACAACATATGGTAGTGTTTGAGTGGTAGCGGCTTCTCTGGAGGCGTGGAAAACAAGCCTTGTTTCTTGTCTTTATTCGAGTGAATAGCTCCTGCTCTCCGAAGAGGAATGGTTCATTATATACATCAATCTGGCAAGGTTGCCAACAAGGGAAAAACATTTACATGGTCGCTGTTTCCAGTGAGACTAGGTATCTAAATTATTTAATTTACATACAGGGCTAACAAGAAATGATAATACATCACTTTGTATCATTTATATATATATATATATATATACAGTATATATGCGTCCGAATGTGGACTGGTAAGAATAATAACTTTGTGGAAATTTATTGTCGAAGTGGCAATGTCTTCATTAGCAGGAAACCAAGGGTTTGGTGACAGCTGTGTGTGCCCAAGGTCATGACCAGTCTCAGGACAATAGACTTGACCGCAACGCTTGACCCTTGGTGTATGTCAGGTCTATCATGGTGTATATATATATATATATACAGTATATATGCGTCCGAATGTGGACTGGTAAGAATAATAACTTTGTGGAAATTTATTGTCGAAGTGGCAATGTCTTCATTAGCAGGAAACCAAGGGTTTGGTGACAGCTGTGTGTGCCCAAGGTCATGACCAGTCTCAGGACAATAGACTTGACCGCAACGCTTGACCCTTGGTGTATGTCAGGTCTAGACTTCCATATTACACCCGTGGTGGTGCAATGCATGTGCATATCGTCGTTCTAGAAGTTCTTTAACATGGCTCGGCGTCACTACATGTGTCCGGCCTCGCAACACACTCTCTCTTCGGTTTTCATATAGAACTGGATGTCCGAACTGTAAGACGAAATAGAAGGAATGTGTGCCTAGGTGAAGGTGTGACCTTTCCTAGGTGGCAATGGTGGTAAGCATAAACAGAAGGACAATTCCCATGACATGATATGGTTGAGAATGAATGAGATTTATTGGTTAGAAATAGATGCCTGATTTTTTGGGCCAAGCGAGACTTTACACATTTGTATTTCTTAGGCTATAATGGGGTGTAGATATCAGTGGAGTGTTAGAGGTGTTTGTATCTAGTGTTTCGGTCATGTCTGGTGTTTGTGCAAGAGGGGGAGAAGGTATATTCTCCAGGTCAAGTCCTCTGGGAACTTGTTTGATGTTGTCCAAGTGTAAAATAGCCTTGGTGAGTTCTCGTAAGTGGATAGCTTTTATCTTATTATGAAGTAGGGTTTCGATGATGTGGAATGGTCCAAGGTATTTGGGAGAAAGTTTTTATGTGGGCTGGTGGTTGGTGTTATACACAATGTCACCTATGGAAATAGTGCAACCCCTAGAGTGAGCATTTGCCAGTCTTAGCATATCAGATTTTGAGAGAGTCAATGACTCATGTACTCTCTTGAAAAGAGTGTTGAAGTTTGTCAGTGCAACTTTGATGTAGTCGTTAAAATCATACATGTGAGGTTCTTTCCTTTGAAAAGGTGGAGAATGGGTTGATGGTCTGTGTATACGTGTATTTCAGAGCTAAGAGCTTCCATTTCAGTCACAGAGTAGTTTTGTTCATGCTTGTTCAGTGCGTGGCTAGCGTATGCTATCGGTCTAAATTTTGACTCATGCTGTTGCATCAGTACTGCACCAAGTCCTTTGTAGGAAGCATCTGTACAAAGTGTGAAAGGTTTTCAGAAATTTGGAAATGCAAGGGCAGGGGGTGTTGTGAGAGCTTGTTTTAAGTTGTGGAAAGCTGTGTGGTGTTCAGACGTCCAATTAAAGGATGTATCCTTTTTGGGAAGGTCTGTTAATGGGGTTGCAATATGAGCATAGCCCTCAATGAAACGCCTGTAGAAACCTGATAAACCCAAGAATGATTTGATGTGTTTGGTGGAGGTAGGGCATGGAAAGTCTAGTACAGCCCTAACTTTGTCCTGAGAGGTGACGACACCTTAGGAGTTCATGACATGTCCTAGGAAACGTATTTCCCTTTTGAGGAAGGAACACTTCTTGAGTTTTAGTTTGAGACCTGCCGCGGCTAGCCTTGAGAGGACAGTTTCAAGTGTGGAAAGGTGTTCTGTGAGTGACTTTGAGGTAATAATTATGTCGTCCAAGTAAATGAAAACTGTTTTCCCTTTGAGTCCTTCTAGGGCCTTGTACATCAATCTAGAAAACATGGAGGGAGCAGAGACGAGTCCCATGGCCAATTTTTTGAAGTGGTAGTGGCCTGTGTTGGTACTAAAGGCTGTTAGTGGCTTTGACTCATCATCGAGAGGAATTTTGAAATACCCCGACATGAGGTCGAGAGTGGAAAAAACAGTGTTGTGTTCATCTATAGAGTATAATGTGTCTTGCAAATAATGTATAGGATATCTTTCAGGAATAGTGAGTTTATTGAGCTCACGAAAGCCTACAACAGGGCAGAAGGAGCCGTCATGTTTAGGAACAATGAAGAGGGGGAAATTCCAAGGGGACAAACTTGGTTCTATAATGTCTTGGGCGAGCATGTCTGCAATAATGTTGTCAACAATGTTGTGTTTGCTATGTGGCAGCAGGTATGCTGGCATATACAGTAGTTTAGCATGCTGTCGAAGGGGCATGTGATGTTCTATTATGTTTGTGATACCTAGTGGTTTGCCTGGAAGTGCAATGGTGTGCCTGTATGTGTTCATAAGCATAAGGAGATCTGTTTGTGCTTCTGGAAAGTCTATGTTGTTTATGTGAGCTGCTTGTATGGGTTGCTGCATGTTCTGTTCTCTGGTGGTTTGTGTGTTCCATTGTCCGGTGTTGATGGTGCATACATTAGGTATCTTGTCCTGCTCAATTATGTGTACTGGAGCTGGGTATATGGTAAAATCACAAATGTTTGTGCCTTTGTTAAGGTGGAGAGGTGCATTTGTGTTGTTCGCCACTATGATGGTTGTATGCACTTTGATGTGTTTGTTATGGCGGATAGGAGAGAAACACCAGATATCCGGCAAGTGTCCGCGATGCAGAGGACGTCTGAGCTTCATAGCTTGGAAAAAATGAACTTGAAGCTTTGTGTACTCGCATGGATACAGTATTTTGTCACTGATTACGACTGTGTGAGTTTTTGTGAGAGTGTGAGAGATTTGCGAGGTGGTTGTGTATTCTAAGGTGAGCTCAGGGATGTCTGTGGAGACATCGTGTCTCTTTTGTCTGCACGTCGACTTTGACCTATGTGCTGACAGTCTGCATCTGTTACGTGTGTGTGTTGAGGTACCTGGGTGAGTGGTGGTAGTAGGCGTGTCTGCTGTGTGTGTCACTTGTGCGTTTGTTTCATCTGTTGTTGCATGCTGTTGCTCAGCCATGTAAATGTTTGTGACATGCATGTTTGGTGTTTGGGCACGTGTTTGTTGTTTTCAGATCAGGTATGAAGTGGTTGTGATAGACAATACCGTGTTTAGCAAGGTAGATGGTTATGTGATTGTCTTGCTCTTGCATCCATGTCAACCCTATAAGAATGTCTGCAGGAAATACAACTTTGGCTACGTATATTGTCATGGCAATGGGAGGGCAATTCCCATGTAGGGAGATGTCTAAGTCCATCTTGCCAATGATGGGGAAGGGAACACTGTCTACATTTGCTAATGTGATGTCTGTGGGTTCTAGAATCGTGACCCTACGGTGTCTGAACCTAAACTGGTAGAAAGCAAGTTTTGACATGACGTTTACAGGAGAGCCCGGGTCCAGAAAGAGTACTTGCTGGATGTTGTTGATAGTGGCTTGAAGTGTCATAGAAGAAGGTGATTATTGAGGTGTCATCATGAGTACCAGTGGAGGGGGGGGGGGTTGTGACTAGATCTCATGAGGTCGTGTGTGTGTGTGTCACCATGAGACGATAGTCATATCGTGTTTTGTTTGTGTTCCCGCTAGTCAAGTGTTGGGGAAACGTGTATGAAGTCTTGTTTTGTGATTTTAGAACACGACATTGGTTTGTGTCATGGAAAGATGGGCTATGGTATTGGCAGAAGGTTGTCGGTTTTCTGTAATAACACCTGCATGTGCTATATCCCGGTTTGTTGCAGATTGTGCAAAAGAAGGGTGTACTTGAGAGGGATCGCTGTCGTAATTGTGCGAGTGACATTTGTCTACCTCTGGTGTAGTTTACTTGTGAGATTGTGGATGTCGATGTGATGGGAATGTTTTGTTGTTGTATCTGTGTTTTTGCTGTGGTCGTGTCTCAAAACTTTCTAGAAAAGGCTACGAGTGTTGAGTCTGGGGGGAAGGGTATGGTGGCTGTTTTCTGCAGTGTTTCTGGGTGAAGTTGTGATATCAGTCTGAGGTAACCGAAGAGTGAGAATACGTTGTCTAAGGTCATTTTGTCATTTTCAACCCAGGGAGAGGATGTGAGTGCAGCTTTGAGCTCCTGTTTGAAATCACTTGCGATCTTGACCACTCATTCCTTGGTGTTGTAAGGGTCTGTGTAGGTCTTAGCGAGTGTGTATAGGGGAGAGAGAGAGCCTAAGTGTTCAAATTCTGCGAATGATTTCCTGAACTGTTCTACATGCTGGTCATATGTTTGTGTTTGAAGGAAGGCATCTCATTGTACAATGTCACTGGCTAGTGTTATTGAAATCATTGCATGATTTGAGAACCGTTATCTTTGTTTTGTCGTCCTTGACTTGAGTACGCTGTATTTCTGAATTTACGTCATCTAACAGAGTGTGAATAGCTATGTTATGTCCATCAAATTTCGGTGATCGTGTTTAACGAGTGTGAGTAAATTTGTAGCAGAGCATTGGTTTTCTAAGTGGCTGACTGTGGAATCTGTGTTATTTTCATTGGGGGTTGCCACCTTGGAACGTGTGTTGTAAGAGTGTAAAGTTTGGGAGTGGGGATTTGTCATGCACACTTTTGTCCTGTAAAATGAAAAAAATCACTTGAAAAAATATGAAAAAAATCACATAAATGCCTTCACTTTGGGAACTCACGCTAGTGATGGAACTAAGCTATAGCCCAAAAATTGAGGTATCTACTTACAGACTGATGAATTTGATGTGATGGTGAAGTGGTCTTGTAGAGGTGGGGGAATCTGGAAATAGTGAGAGAACAAGTACAGGCGGGTGGAGATAGGTATGGTGGACTTCAGTTTTTCGTATGTGCTGAACCGAATGACAGAGGTGGGGAGCGATACTTCCGTTGGAGAATGGTGGAGATGATGTCCCATGTGGAGCAATGGGCGTAGGTGGAGCGTAATAGGTGTGTCGAGGAAACTGACAGCGTCCTTCGTTGTGGGATTTTGTCCGAGAGCACTGGAAGTTGGGTGCAGAGGCAGGGATGGTCCTGGGGGTTGTGTTGTCTCTGGCTGCTGGTTTGCTTTTGCTGGGCGAGTTGATAAATTCTGTCCGACGGCAGTGGTGCTGGGGTAGACTAAGTTGCGTGTAGTCGTGGAGTAGTGCGATGATGTCCGTTGCTCGCCTTGGGAACATCCTGGAATGTAGCTAGTGTTCGGCGTGATGGTGGAGGGGATTTTGTCAGGTTGCTCTGGGTTGAGTTCACAGCAAAGTGGATGGGCTTTTGTCTCATTGCAGATGCTGTTGTAATGATTTTTCTGGAATGATGCTCGAGTTGTTTTTTGTATCTCGCTGCTGTTACCAGATATGTTGGATAGTGTTGTTCACAACATATGGTAGTGTTTGAGTGGTAGTGGCTTCTCTGGAGGCGTGGAAAACAAGCCTTGTTTCTTGTCTTTATTCGAGTGAATATCTCCTGCTCTCCAAAGAGGAACAGTTCATTATATACATCAATCCAGCAAGGTTGACGACAAGGGAAAAATATTTACATGGTCGCTGTTTCCAGCAAGACTAGGCATCAAAATGATTTAATTTACATACAGGGCTAACAAGAAATGATACATCACTTTGTATCATTTATATATACTGTATATATATATATATATATATATATATATATATATATATACACACACATATACACTGAATGGTTCCCAGTGATCAATTAATATCTTTTTTCAACCACAAATCACTTTTGATTCCATGCCATCGCAGTCAAGACTGAAGAATCGCTCGATGGAGACATCCGTTGGAAATTGAAACGTAGATGAGCCAAGGATTCGAATCCAACTAACCCGTAACAAAGTTACAGTGACTTAAACCAATACGCTATCAAGAGAGATCTCTTGATAGCATATTGGTTTAAGTCACTGTAACTTTGTTATGGGTTAGCTGGGTTCAAATCCTCGGCTCGTCCAATTTTCAATTTCCAATGGATGTCTCCATCGAGTGATTCTTCAGTCTCGACTGCGATGGCATAGAATTAAAAGTGATTTGTGGTTGAAGATATATATATATATACCGTATTTTTCGGTGTATGACCCGCGGCTTTTTGCCTCAGAAAAGGGCCAAATTTCGGGGGTGCGGGTGATATAAAGGTGCGGGTCATCTGTGGATTCTGGTTAGAAATTGCCCTCTTACGCAGTGAAAAAAAAAAAAAAATGAACGATTAGTTTAGCTGAGTGCCCTCTCGGATCGGGGATTTGCGGGGGGGACCGACAGGATTCGTCGTATGAAAGTTGATTAAAGTCATAATACAGCGCGTACGATTGAGACAAACGACATAGAGAAGGTAGGATTTGTCTTACCCGCTTTACATGCTCTTGTGTCGCGATCAAACTAAAACAAGCGGGCGGCCATTTTCGCAATTACAAATTACAAACTGTACCTGAATCCTTAATGCTAAATTTGTGCATTACATGTGGGTCGTTCAAGTATGGAAGAAAATTAAAGAATCGACTATTCAGAACGGTTTCCGTAAATCAGAAACGTGCCATTCTGCAATGTTCGATGCATGCTACGACTCGGAAAAGGAATCGGACGAATCCGAAATCGAAATGGAAACGGATGAGGTCACTGCATTAGAATTGGCCGATTTATACCACAACCTCTTCCATGACGATACAGAGGATGAGGAATTCGATGGCTTCGTGAGCGATGATACGCCTTCATAAACATTGACTGTCGTCTGTGATCACTATTTTTTTTTTTTGTAATAACGATGTGCTCCATTGACTCTGTTCATAACAGTTCAGTAATGTGCTCTATTATTGTTCTATTCTATTGAAAACTAACCATTGGAAATTGTTTGGTTTAAAAATTAATTACCAGTGTTTGTATGACATTTATAAACCAATTGATTAATTACTGGTAAACAATCAAACAGGGTTTTATGGCATTATTTACACAAATTTATTAAAGGTCAGATATCAACAGATATACCATTCACTAAAAATCATCGAAAAAGTACTTTTTAAAAGCATACAAATAAAGTTTTTACCTATTACAGAAGAATTTATTCAGAAAATTCATTTTTAATTGCGCCTCGCATACCACTTTTCCGAAGTCTAGATATTCAGAATAACAATATTGTTTGTTTGGCAACTGTGACGTCACGAACGCGGAATTCCCCGAACCTTTCCCGAAGCGCACGGGCGGAATGTTTCGAACAGCAGACGACGCAGTGAAATGAAGACAAAACTGATTTTTGCCAAATTTGATAAGATGTAGATGGTGGAATTATATAGAATACTGTCAGTATGTTTTTCTATGTAAATTAAACTGTAGATACAAAAAGTTATTGAAGTCTTGATATCTGACCTTTAAAGGTCAGATATCAAGACTTCAATAACTTTTTGTATTTACAGTTTAATGTACATAAAAAAAACATACTGACAGTATTCTATATAATTCCACCATCTACATCTTATCAAATTTGGCAAAAAACAGTTTTGTCTTCATTTCACTGCGTCGTCTGCTATTCGAAACATTCCGCCCGTGCGCTTTGGGAAAGGTTCGGGGAATTCCGCGTTCGTGACGTCACAGTTGCCAAACAAACAATAATGTTATTCTGAATAACTAGACTTCGGAAAAGTGGTATGCGAGGCGCAATTAAAAGTGAATTTTCTGAATAAATTCTTCTGTAACAGGTAAAAACTTTATTTGTACGCTTTTAAAAAGTACTTTTTCGAGCAATATGATGATTTTTAGCGAATGGTATATCTGTTGATATCTGACCTTTAAGGTTCTTTGTAATATATATATATATATATATATATATATATATATATATATATATATATATATATATATATATATATATATATAAGTGCAATAAAATATATTGAAATTAATTTGTTGGTTATTCTTCATCTTCATCACAATCAGAAATAAATAGGACTGGAGGAATACTAGTATCATGGTCATGAATCGCAATGCCGCGTCTTCGACCCATCCCAAAGGCATCGTAAGATCAGTTGCACATTTTCGGGACCACCCCTCTTTCATCGAAGCTACCACTACATCTAGTGGCAGCTTCAGAAACCAAATTGTGATGAATCCTGAAAAGCAAGATATCACCAAGAAACCTGCTAATATCGGAAAACATATATATTTTTTTATAAATCACATAAGCATTGATGAGACAGAAAATTTAGAAAGCCTCAGCTTTGAAATTACTTTGATCACCACGTCAACGGCCGGCCGTAACAACAACCGCCGTGAGCTGTGCCTGTGGCCACCCATGCATGGGTAGTATACATCGTCGGATCTACACTGCCGCGCACGCCATATGACTGCGGGTCATACAGCGGTGCGGGTCTTGTGTGGATTTGCACTAAGGTGTAAGGGGGTGCGGGTCATATAACGGTGCGGGCTATAGTCCGAAAAATACGGTATATATATATATATATATATATATATATATATATATATGTGTGTGTATTTACCTAGTTGTACCTAGTTGTATATTACGGGAAGGGGAGCTATGCTCGTGGGGTCCCGTCTTCATTTCTCATTTTATCTAAACTATTTTTAAATTCATGTATTGTTTTTGCACACACCACTTTCTCATCTAACTTGTTCCAACTGTCTATTACTCTGTGTGGAAAGCTGTTCTTTTTCAAATCTCTTCTATAGCTGTCTTTTTTTATTTTCTTTCCGTGTCCTCTTGTATTTCTGTCATCCCATTTTATCAGATTCTCTCTATCAGTAATTTCTATGCCTTTCATGATTCTGTAAATAGCTATCAAATCTCCTCTCTCTCTTCTTTGCTCTAGTGTCTGTAGTCCAAGTTTTTGTAGTCTCTCTTCATATGATAGTTTTGAGAGTGTTGGTGCCAGTTTTGTAATTGCTCTTTGTATTCTTTCAAGTTTTTATATACATTTTTTTGTACTTGGTGACCATATTGTTGCTGCATATTCTAATCTTGGTCTTATCAGGGTGATTAGGATTTTCCTCACCATTTCTTCATCCAGGTATGTAAATGCCACTTTAATTGTTCTTATTAAATTATAAGTTTCTCCAAAAATCTTATTTATATGTTTTTCAGGTGTGTGTGTGTGTGTGTGTGTGTGTGTGTGTGTGTGTGTGTGTGTGTCCAAATGTGGACTGGTAAGAATAATAACCTTGTGGAATATCTTCGTTAGCTGTTTGGTGACAGCTGTGCACGTCTGAGGTCATGACTCCAATAATTTGGAGTCTCAGGACAATAGAGTTGACCACGACGCTTGACCCATGGTGTAGGTCAGGTCTTGACTATCATCTTACACCCGTGGCGGTGCAATGCATGTGCATACTGTTGTTGTAGAAGTTCTCCAACATTGGCAACACTCATACAAAGTTATATAGCTGTATTTCATTTCTATTTTTTTTTTATACAGAATAAAATAGATCAAATATTGGCAACCTCTGGCAACCCCATTGCATAAAAAACATTCTGTATATTGAAATAGCATCAACACTTCTATATCTATTTTGTTTTTTGCTACAGAATTGTGTTTATGGAGATATCTAGCAATTCTTTCCACCAGCATACCCCACAAAGACAGTGGACAGGGCACCAGTACTCTTGAAAATGTCAAAGGAAGGCGACGTCACTCCTGGCGCTCTAAACGTATGCAACAATTTTGATTCCTCGCCCTGTATTGTTGCTGTGATCATGGGAAAATTAACAAGAAACAAGAGAGTGAAGCAGCACAATATAGAGAGGGCCCGTGAGTGCCTGAAAAAGAAACAAGAGGAAGGAAAAAGAAAGAGGAGAAAAGCAGCAAAGCTACGCCCAGCACTCTGCGAGCATTTACTAGCCACACCCACCTTACACCTCCTCCAACCACAGCACACCACTTACTCTCACCTTGCACCTCATCAGCAAAGAAGAGTAAATTGGAGATTTGTTATACATCGCAACCCTCAAACAAATGGTCGCGAAAAATGGTCACGAAAATTTAAATCCCGTCCTGTAAAGTATATATGTTTGTCCTTTCTGTTGTAATATCTTCGGTTGTTCTTTATGGATTTTTATAATTTTTGTTTCATTTAAAAGTAAACATCATGCTCTTTATTTTCTACAGTAAAAAAAATAAAAGAACTTTTTTTTATGAAACCTGAATTTTGCCGCATTTTTCAATTATTCAGGGAAACAAATTAATAAAAAAAAAAAAAAAAGATGTATTACCATATATTTCCATGTATAAGACGACCCTAAAATCCAAAAATTCACCCCTTAAAATTGGGGGTTGTCTTATACTACCATTATAAAAATCAGACCTTGAATTCTACGTGAGATGACTTGGTAGGCTAGCCTGCCGATAACCACCAATACACAGGAAATGATTCACATTATGATAAGAACTGGTAATAAAGGTAATTAAACCATATTTACCTTATATATTATTGGCATATCTTTATAGTAAATGGCAATTGTTAATAAATTCGAGGAATAATTCTATATTAATGAAATTATGGTACTTTTAACTACTCTATGTAAACACATTTAACACAGTTGAAAAAAATGTAAACATCGAGCACTGGTTGCGTTCATAGCAACCTTTTTCTTTTGCTAATTTTCAGTAATTTTTAAGACTGAAAATAACAATTTTGGATTACAGTACATAAAACGTTTATCAATAAAAAATATATTACAGTAGTTGCATTTAAAACAGAAAATTTAAAAATTATAAAATTATAAAACTTAATTGATATGGGCAAGCAGCTGATAAACGCAAGATTGTTGTGTGCCAACCGTTGTGTGCGGTGGAGTGAGCTACATTGAACCAGGAACATAAACAAATAATTTTTGTTAGTTGACGTGTGTTCTCAGAAAATCATGATACATTTTGAATTTATAAGAATACAGTAATTTATCTGGTATAAGGATACAGTTAAGTAATGAAAAAGAAAAGAGAAAAAGTGGAAAAAACAGCTGATAAACGTAATCAAAACAATTCTTTTTGTACGGTAGGTTTGATACACTGATGCTTTTATAATTTAGCAGTTGTCTTATACTACCAATATGAGATAAATTCATAAAAATTTGCTCTAATTTTGTACCTCGTCTTATACAAAGGTCGTCTTATACACGGAAATATACAGTGGTTTGAAAAAATGTATTCAATAAGATTTGTTCCCCAGACTATAAGCTTTCATTTCATACCAAGCTGAATGATGTGGAAGGATTTTCCATTAAGTAATTAGAGCTTCAATATAGCTCACTTTATCTTAATTATTTACTATGCCTTATATATATACATGGGAGGAACACAATACCCTGAGGAATTACACACTAATGTAAAGGGTATCTATACCTATATTCATTAAACACATATTTGAAAAAAAAAAAAAAAATCACCTACTCTATGAAGTGATACGACACTCCCTTAACCTCTTCACTCCGGGGCACATCGCACGTCTGGCAGGATTAGCTGCCCAACGTGCAATGTTGCGTCATAATAATCGCATTATAAAAAATAAAATCAGTGCTCAATCGTTTGTTCTCTTTCACCCGTGTATTTTGATAACCATAGAAAATTGATGAAGCCAGTTTAGAGAGAATGGAAATTACGTAGGTACGACTACAATAAATATAATCAAGATGCCGACGTCGGCATCAAGTACCCACTTGCTCCTCATGCCGCCTACGTAGGCGTCACTGTATGGAAGTGGTTAATGCAAAGGATTTAATCTGGGAAGAAATGATAGTAAAAGGGGGAGAAGAACTTTGGAGCAACATTCTATTGTATATGACCATCGAATACACCTTAACACAATAGGTTAAGGAAAATACTAGATATAGAAACAATATTAACTTAATATTAACTTCTGAACCAGATATCATGAACAAAATGGAGTATAAAACACGAACTGGAAAGAGTGACCATGTACTAATAGAGTTTGAATTAAAAGAACAAAACAATGTAGGAAGGGATGATAAACATAGAGAGGGAAGATTAATGTACAACAAAACGGATTTTGTAAAACTAACAAAAAATTTCCAAAACACGAACTGGGATAAATTCTCCAAACAGGAAACAAAGATGGAAGACAAATGGAACATATTCAAAGAAAAGTACAAGGAAGGAATTGACAAATATGTACCAAAGAAGAAGCAAAGAGATTTATATAAAGTGTTGGTATAACAAAAGGTGCAGTGAGGCTAGAGACAGAAGAGACAAAGCCTGGAAAAGATGGAAAAAAGAAAAAAAAAAAAAAAAAAAAAAAAAAAATCCAAATGGCAAACATATATAAAACTTAGGAACGAATACGTGAATATACACCAGAAAGAAAAAATAAATTATGAAAAAGATATTATAGACAAATGTAAGGATCAACCTAAACTCTTTTACAGATATGTAAATGACAAATTAAAGGATAAACACTAAATTGTAAAACTGCATGGAGATAAAGAATTTATGGACAACACAGAAATGGCAGAAGTTATGATCAGACATTTCAGGTCTGTTTTTACAATTGAGAGCTCACAAATTTGGGAGGATGATCAACAAGAAAGATGCCCTAAAATGAAAGAAACAAAGGTAACACAGAAAGAAATAAGAGACCAAATAAAATAAACCTAGATGTTAGGAAATTGCATGGACTGGATGGAATTGCAAATTGAATACTGAAAGTGTATAGATGAACTGACAAGACAAATTTTACAAAATAATAGACATTTCACTCAAAGAGGGAAAGGTACCACAAGATTGGAAAGATGCATAGTACCAATATATAAAGGAGGAAACAAAGAAGATCCTACAAACTTCAGACCAGTATCCCTTACAAACACAGTAGCAAAAATATGTGAAAAAGTTATCAGAAACAAATGGATCAAACACTTGGAAGAGAATAAAATATTAAACCCTAAACAATTTGGCTTTAGAAGTGGAAGGTTGTGTACCACAAACTTAATATGCTTTTACTCAAGATTAATTGAGATAACACAAGAAAGAGATGGCTGGGCAGATTGTGCCTTCTTGGACTTGCTTAGGGCTTTTGACAAAGTACCACATACAAAATTAATAAGAAAAACTGAAATAATAGGATTAATACAGGGTAAGTTACTGGAATGGATGAGGGATTTCTTAAGTGGGAGAAAAAGGAGAGTGGTACTTAGTGACAAAAATTCGAACTGGGAAGATGTGAAGAGTGGCATTCCACAAGGCTCTGTATTGGCTCCTTTAATGTTTGCCATATATATGAATGATATGGATGAGGGAGTGAATTGTTATATGAACTTCTTTGTTGACAATGCCAAATTACTCAAGAGAGTAAGCACAGAAGAAGATTGCAGGTCACTACAAGAAGACCTGAACAAAATATGGGAATGGAGTCTGAGATGTGAAATGAACTTTAACATTAAGAAATGTAGCATAATGGAATTTGAAAAAAAGCAAAAATAGAATATTGGGTTAATATAAAATTGGAATCAAGGAAGTCAAAAAAGTCAATTCAGAAAGGGACCTGGGAGTGATCATCTCAAGTGACTTGACACCTGATAAACATGTCAATAAACTATTTGGAGAGACTTTTAACCTATTAAGATAAATGAAAGTGGCCTTCAATTAAATGAATGAAGAAATGGTAAACAAAATAGTGGTTACACTAATAAGACCTAAACTAGAGTATGCTGCAACACTATAGGCCACCTACCACAAAAAAAACATAAGAAAATTAGAAAGAATTCAAAGAGCAGCGACAAAAATGGCACCTACACTGTCAAATTTGACATATAAAAAAAGATTGGAGAAATTACATCTACCAACACTGGAACAGAAGAGAAAGAGGTTATTTGTTGAGCATTTACAGAATTATGAAAGGGATGGAAATTCTTGATACATATACCAAAGGCTTTTTCCCCTTACAAGGGAGGTAGCCAAAAAAAAACAAAGGCATAAAAACCATTCCTACCCATTCCATCCCTAATACACTCCACTCCCCTGCACCCTCTACCCTCCCTCTTATCTTGGCACCTCCTGGATGATGGGTCATCCCTGCATCTCGCCCACTGCCCTGGGTCAGAAGCAGTGTCATAAGATACAGCACATCCACAGCAAGGCTGCTTCATTAATTCAGCGACCCCCCCCCTCTCCATCCTCTCATGCAGGTCATCCCTGCATCTTGTCCACTGCCCGGGGTCAGAAGGAATGTCACAAGACACAGCACATCCACAGCAAGGCTGCTTCATAAAATCAGAGACCCCACCTCTCCGTCCCCCTAAGCAGAAAAGGAGAAGACAGGGAGAAATCCCTTTGGGCTGTGTCAAATTTTTCTCACACATACTACCTCACCTCCCATCCCCCACCCATTCCACCTCACGCATCACAACCTCATCCATATACAACCCTCCATTCACCCCTGTCTTCTGTCCTCTCCTGTCCCTCCCCCACAGACACTCCTCTCTTCCCCAAAGTCCCTTCTACCCCATCCATCCACCCACCCTAAGTCACCCCCTCATGTTCACTCCCTCCACCTCCACCCTCCACACCTCTCCCACCAGTCCCTCCTCACTCATTCTTTCCATGTGTCCAAACCATCCCAACACTCTTTCATCCACACTATCTCCCAACTCCCTTACCACCCCCTTTCTCCTCCTCACTTCCTCAATTCTCACTCTATCCAGCCTAGTAACTCCTATCATACTTCTCAGACACCTCATCTCAAACACATTCAAACTCCTCTCTTCCTCTCTCACATTCCATGTTTCTGCCCCACACAGTGCTGTTGGCACAATCACTCCTTCATAAAATCTCCTCTCAGCATCCACTCCCAAATGTCTATTTCTCATTACACTTTTTAATCCACCAAAGCACTCACTTCTCTCAATCTATATTCCACCTCCACTCCTCCCTTTCCTGCCACATTCGCACCCAAGTATCTAAAACTATCCACTTCCTCAGTCTCTCTCCCTTAATACTCACTTCCAGTCTGCTGCTGCTTTCACCCCTTGTACATCTAATCACCTTTTACCCACATTTATCTTCAACTTCCTTCTTTCACACACTCTCCCAAACTCTGTCACTAACTTCCTCAATCCCTCCTCTGATCCTGCTACAATCGCAGTGTCATCCGCAAACAACAGCTGGCTCACCTCCCACTTTTCTCCATTTTCTTTAAACATCTCCAATCCCCAACCCACTACCCTTGCATTTACCTTTCGCACAACCCCATCCATGTATGAGTTGAACAGCCAGGGCGACATGACACATCCCTGACGAAGTCCCACCTTTACCTCAAACCACTCACTCTCTCCATTTCTAATCCTGACACACACTGTACTACTCTAGTCAAAACTCTTGACTGCTCCTAAAAGCTTTCCTCCTATACCGTATATCTGTAATACCTCCCACAGTGCCTTCCTGTCTACTCTGTCATAAGAGGCGATAGAGGCGACTTATAGGTAGAGACGCCTTATTATAATGGGACAGAAGAGAAACAAGAGGACACAAAAAGAAACTAAAGAAGGACAGTTACAGAAGAGATTTGAAAAAGAATAACTTCCCACAAAGAGTGATTGATGTCTTGAAAAAACTAAACGGAGAAACAATGGGTTCCAAGACTATACAAGATTTTAACCCCTTCCATACGGTGCCGCACACGTAGGCGTCATGGACTTGGATCTCGGTGGCAGCAGCCAATGCCAGCCGTACGACGTGTCGTAATAATACTCGCATCATAAAATATAGTCACCACTTATATCGATCGTTCTCTCTTCACCCGTGAATTTTGATAACCATAGAAAATGCGATTACAAAAGAATTAGAAAGAATGTCAATATGGAGGGGCGAGTACAATAAATATAATCAAGACGCCGATATGGCAGCCTCGCGAATACACTCGCTCCCCATGACGCCTACGTGTGCGGCACCGTATGGAAGGGGTTAAGAATATACTGGATGCAGAGAGATACAAAAATGGGTCACCACGAGCATAGCTCTCGTCCCATAAAATACAACTAGGTAAATACATATACCAAAGGCTTTTTCCCCCTTATAAGGGAGGTAGCCAAAATACGAAGGCATAAAAATCACTCCCACCCATTCCATCCCCAACATACTCCACTCCCAGCCACCCCCTTCCCTCCCTCTTATCTTGGCACCTCCTGGATGATGGGTCATCCCTGCATCTCGCCCACTGCCCTGGGTCAGAAGCAGTGTCATAAGATACAGCACATCCACAGCAAGGCTGCTTCATTAATTCAGTGACCCCCCCCCCTCTCCATCCTCTCATGCAGAAAAGGAGAAGACAGGGAGAAATCCCTTCAGGCTGCATCAATTCATTTTTCACACATATTCCCTCACCCCCATCCCCCACCCACTCCCCTTCATGCATCACAGCATCATCCATACACAACCATTCTCCATTCACTCCTATCTTCTGTCCACTCCCATCCTTCCTCAACATACATTCCCCTCTTTCCCAATGCCCCTTTCACCCCATCCATCCATCTCATCCTTTTTTCATGAAAGTGGCAGTTGCCGACAAGATTGACGAGTTAAACACTATATGAGGACGGAGGCTTTATTTGTACGACGTTTCGCTTATTACTTGAAAAAGCTGTAATAAGCGAAACGTCGTACAAATAAAGGCTCCGTCCTCATATGGTGTTTATCTCATCCTTGGTCGCCCCCTAATGTTCATTCTTTCCACCTCTGCCTTCCGCACTTCTTTTACTAGTCTTTCTTCACTCATTCTTTCCATGTATCCAAACCATCCTAATACTCTTTCATCAACCCTATCTCCCAACTCCCTTTCCACCCCCGTTCTCCTCCTCACCTCCTTATTTCTCACTCTATCCAGCCTAGTAACCCCTATCATATTTCTCAGGCACCTCATCTCAAACACATTCAAACTCCTCTCTTCCTCTCTTATGTTCCATGTTTCTGCACAATCACTCCCTCATTCAATCTCCTCTTAGCATCCATTCCCAAATGTCTACCTCTCATTATATTTTTAAATCACCCATAGCATTTACTCACTTTTCTCAATCTTTATTTTACCTCCACCTGCACTCCTCCTTTCCCTGCCACATTTGTGCCCAAGTATCTAAAACTATCCACTTCTCCAGTCTCTCTCCCTTAATACTCACTTCCAGTCTGCTGCCACTTTCTCCCCTTGTACATTTCGTCACCTTTTACCCACATCTATCTTCAACCTCCTTCTTTTGCACACCTTCCAAAACTCTGTCACTAACTTCCTCAATCCCTCCTCTGATCCTGCTACAACTGGCTTATTCCCCTCTCTTTTCCATTTTCTTTAACCATCTCCAACCCCCGACCCACTACCTTTGCATTAACCTCTTGCACCCCCCCATCCATGTATAAATGGAACAGCCAAGGTGACATAACACATCCCTGACAAAGTTCCACCTTTACCTCAAACCACTCACTCTCTCCATTTCTAATCCTAACACAAGCTCCACTACTCTTGTAAAGAATTTTGACTGTTTTTCTCCTATCCCACAGAAAATACGTTATTTTATCCATCTTGAAATCTTAATAAAGTTTATAATATGTGTATGACAGAAAGGCAGGAAATTACTTACCTGATATTGTGCAGCCTTGGCAAGTTCTTCCCGCCCCTCCTCCACATGCCCATGTGCAGTTTCCACATTATTTTCTATGGAATCTGTTTATAATATAAATAAAATAAATATGATGTATACAGTCAGTATAATATGTACCAAAACAACAAAAAGACAACCAAATCTCTGTAACAAATGTACCAAGATATCAGAGGGAAAAGGAAGAAAAAGAGATTGCCAAAGAAATACTAAAAGAGTTACAAACGGATGAGTTAGACTGGGACCGAGAAATCGAGGAAATCCATAGAATGGGCAGGTATTCTAAAGATAAACAGTATAGATCACTAAAAGTTAAACTTATATCACAATCAAGTGCAGAAGAAATATCATCTAGAACAATTAGATTAGCAAATAGCGAACAGTACAAAAATATATGGATAAAAAAGAAATGAGTGAGGAAGAAAAAGAGAAAGAAAAAGAACTTAGGAATGAGGCAAATGAAAAGAATGAGAATAGAACTGAAAAAGAAAAGGAGGAGTTTTTTTGGAGAGTGATAGACATGAGGGTGAGAAAAAGATATATAGGGAAAATGGAAACAAATAAAACAGAAGGGGAGGAGGAGAAAAGAAACTAAAAATAACTTATACAAATATAGATGGAATAATCTCAGGAATAAATGAATTAAATGATTATCTAGTCTTAGAAGAACCAGACATAATGGGAATTGTAGAAACCAAATTAAAGTACACCCTAACACCCTACACTGTGGGACAAGGTGTATACAACTGTTGGACAAAGAATAGAAAGAACAAACAGGGCAGAGCAGTTCTAATTTTGACCAAGAAAGATTTAATTGTAACAAAAATAACTGAAGGAAAAAATAATGCAGAATCAATTATAGTACATGTCGAAGGTAAACAAATGAAGAAAAGAAAATTTGCAGTGGTATATGTACCTCCTAAAACACAAGCCTGGACAGAAAGGGATCAATCCGAGTTACTAGAAGATACAAAAGATGAATTAATTGAAACACTGAAAGATGGAGGAAATACAGTAATTATGGATGACTTTAATTCAAAAGAAATATGCTGGGAAGAAATGATAGTGAAGGGGGGAGAGAAACACTAGGGCAATGTACTCCTTGACTTGACCATTGAATACACAATGACTCAGTGGATTAGAGAAAATAGTAGATACAGAAGAAATGAAGAACCTTCAAAATTGGACTTAATACTTACGACAGAACCTGATATTATTGAAAAAAAATATTATAAAATTCCGATAGGAAAAAGTGACCACGTACTAATAGAAATGGAATTGAAAGAACAAATGGACCAAAGCAAAAATGATAAACATAGAATAGGAACCTATGTATAACAAAACAAACTTTGAGAAACTTAAAACATTCTTTCGCAATGCAAACTGGGAAAAATTCCAAAACAAAGATACAGGGATAGAAGAAAAATGGAACATACTAAAAGAAATTTATAATGAAGGAGTGAACAAATATGTACCACAACAAAAAATGGAAAAGGCATACATAAAGAGCTGGTACAACAAAAGATGTAGTGAAGCTAAGGACAAAAGAGACAAAGCTTGGAAAAAATGGAAAAGAGATAAGAAACAAAGCAAATGGCAAACGTACATCAAACTAAGAAACGAATATGTAAAAATATGCAGAGATGAAAAGAGAAATTATGAAAAAAAGATAATAGACAAATGTAAGGAAGAACCCAAACTATTTTACAAATATGCAAATAGAAAACTGAAAAACAAACAAGAAATAGAAAAACTGCGCCAAGATAAAAAAGGAATATACAGAAGAACTGGAAATGGCTGAAATTATAAACAACCACTTCAGATCAGTATTCACAATAGACAACTCGCCTAACAGTGTAGATAGAATTATCCCCATCAATGAAAGAAATTAACGTAATACAAAAAGAAATTAGTGACCAAATTAAAACCCTTACTGTCAGGAAATCACATGGCCCAGACATAATTGCTAACTGGATACTGAAAGAATATATGGAAGAATTAACTGACAAAATATATAATATAATTAAATTATCACTTAAAGAAGGAAAAGTACCATTGGACTGGAAAAAGGCAAACATTGTACCAATTTATAAGGGAGGTGATAAGGAAGATCCATCTAACTACAGACTGGTCTCACTAACAAGCACAATAGCAAAGATTTGTGAAAGAGTTGTCAAAAACAGATTGGTTAAATACCTGGAAGAAAAATCTATACTGAACCCAAATCAATTTGGATTCAGACAAGGGAGTTCATGTACAACAAATCTGATCTGCTTTTACTCAAGATTAGTAGACATAATACAAGAAAGAGAGGGATGGGCGGACTGTGCTTTTCTGGACCTGCAAAAGGCATTCGATGAGGTACCTCATAGAAAACTAATAAATAAGATAGAGTCAAAAGGTGGCATCAGAGGAAAATTATTGGAATGGATGAAAGACTTCCTGATTGGGAGGAAAATGAGAGTTGTAATTAGAAAAAAAATTCTCCAACTGGGAAGAAGTAAAAAGCAGTGTCCCGCAAGGATCAGTACTGGCCCCGATCAAGTTCGCCGTATACATTAATGACATGAATGAAGGCGTGGAGTGCTATATGAATTTCTCTGCAGATGATGCAAAATTACTTAAGAAGGTAAAAATGGAAGAGGACTGCAACTCATTGCAACAAGATCTGGACACGATATGGAATTGGACTCAAAAGTGGGAAGCAAAATTTAATATAAAGAAATGCAGTATAATGGAATTTGGAAAGAGTAAAAACAGAATATCAAAAGATTACAGAATTGGGGAAGAAAAAATAAAAAAAGCAAACTCTGAAAAAGATCTTGGAGTGATGATTGGAAAGGACATGAAACCAGATAAGCATATAATTAAATATTCGGAGAAACCTACAACTTACTGAGGTCAATCAAAGTGGCATTTGCTTATATGGATGAAGAAATGATAAAGAAAATACTAACTACACTAATAAGACCAAAACTTGAGTACGCAGCATCACTCTTTGGACACCCAGTACCAAAAAGAATATTAAGAAACTAGAAAGATTACAAAGAGTGACAACCAAACTAGCACCGACTCTCGCCGAACTAACATATGAGCAAAGACTATCCAAATTGAACCTACCAACTCTGGAACAAAGAAGAGAAAGAGGAGATTTGCTGACTATCTACAGAATAATGAAAGGAATGGAAGTTTTAGACAGGAACGACCTGTTAGTGTGGGACAACGGTAAAACGAGACACGGAAAGAAACTGAAAAAAGATAATTATAGAAAAAAACTTGAAAAGGAACAGTTTCCAACACAGAGCGATAAATACATGGAACAAATTAAACAACAAAACAGTATGTGCACACACTATACAAGATTTCAAGATAAAACTTGATGTGGAGAGATACAAAGACGGGTCACCACGAGCATAGCTCCCCTCCCGTATATTACAACTAGGTAAATATGGAGTCTCTCTGAGTGCAATATTTTCACCATTACTGTTCAATCTCTTCATGAGTAATCTACCTCCACCACCAGAATTAAATACCAAGGTTCTCTAAAATGAAGATCACCTAAAATAATAACCTATCACAATTAATACAAAATTGTAGCAAAAGAACATCCACAC